>NW_017211621.1:0-17540 GCF_001704415.2 Capra hircus
TCTCTGGAAAAAGTCAAATCAGGGCTTTAGTCTTCTGCATTTGAAAGAGTGTTTCAATCCAAAAACCCCTCCGATGGCTTTCTAGCCTGCCTGCAGGACTCGTACAGCTGCGTCATGTGATTGTTTGAGGCCTCCTGACCGCAGGAGGCACAGGAAGCTTAAAACATCCTAGGAATGGTAGGAGCTTCCGAGGAGTCAAAATCTTTAGAATAGGACTGATTAAAGGTTTCATTTTTTGGGTCAATGCTTGCTGCCAAATTTTCATATCCTTTATTTTTAGATATAGTTGGTATATAGAAAAACAAGTAGTAGGACCTGGTATTAGCAACATTAGATCTTTTGAGTTAAGTACCTTCTTTGTTATATCCCACTGCACCTTTGTTCTATAGAGATGTAACTTTAATGCTTTAAGGAGATGCAGATTAAAAAAAAAAAAAAACACTTCAGGGGAAACAAAATTAACATTCATTAAGGAAGAGAGCCAAAAAGTGTTAACAAGCCTCTTGGCCAAAAGATAATGTAAATCACCTGAGACCTTTTGTATACAAAATGATATACGGAAAGAATCTGGGTTGTGAACGCTACATAATTTTGTGTTACCCATTGATCTCCGTGTTTTATCAAAAGTATAAAAGGCCTTCTGAACAATAAAGGATGGGGGCCAGTTTCTCGAACTAGTCTCTCGGCCTGGTTTCTTGGGACTCTGGCTCCCCCCATGTCTCTCTCTCTCTCTTCTTCTCTCCCCTTCCCTCTCTCTGCTCTTTACTTTAACTTCAGGCTGAATCTCCATCTGGGGCGCGGAGGCTCGCCAGGATCTACTTACTTGCCCCGGCTGTTAAGACCCGCACGAAAGGGAGCTTAAGGCGAGGCACCCTTAGATATTCAAGCGTGCGCCGGTGGCCCAACGTAGATGGTGCAAATTCCTTGTCTGGAATTTTATTGGCCTTCCGCGTAAACCAAGCTATTCAGCCCTCTTCCTCCACTTAATCTTCTTACTACACTATAGTTTCTTAATCTAATCTTACATTAATAAACAAACAAGTCTTTCCACGCCAACGCCGTCCACCCTTCGAATTCCCTGGATCCACCGGGGCTGGACCCCGGCAGGCACCGACTCCACACAAGGTCTTAGGCCCTGGCATCGACGGGAGAGGAATCCCGAGAGGCCCCCGAGCAACTCGCAAGGGGACTGGCCTTTCCTGAGGCCACCAGAGCGGGTCCCAGTGGTCCCCGACGTAAGGCGAGAGCACGTACCGCAACTCGAAAAAATCCAGGAGATTCTCCCCTCCAGGGGAGATGAGGCCCATTTCCGCTAAGGCGTCTCGACTCTAAACACACCTAACCTCTGGAATTCCAAAGGATCCTTCACACCCTTGCTGCAACTCAAGAAGTTCCCCAACATACCCGTCTCCACTCGAGAGGAAGCACGAGAGTCACGCCCACATCCAGAGGAGCCCCGTTTCTGCCTCCAAGTTCGAGAGGAGGGATCCTTTTGCTGCGTGGTCGGGAAAGAATTCCCGGGTTCCCGTCGCATCTCAAGAGGAGGCGCTCTCCACAGGAAAGGCGAGAGGAACTCCAGGGTCGTGCCACCATTCCCAGAGTCCCCCAGATGTCTCAGTCCATTCCAGGGAAGCCTGTTTCCCCGGCACTGCCTCGACTTTCAAAGCCGAGGATCGACTGACACCACGGTGGCACGTGGGACATCACCTGGTGGGAAAGCCTCGTGGGAAAGCCTGGTGGGAAAGCCTCATGGGAAAGCCTCGAGGGAAAGCCACAGATCCCTTGATCCAAGCGAAGGGAAGCGTGACACTGCTGCTACAGCTCGGGAGGAAAGCGCACTTGCATGTCCCACACTCGAGACCGAGGACTGACTCCCCTGGGGAGACTACCAGAAGTACCCCAAGATCCATGTCAGCACTGGAGAGGAATCCTCAGGTTCCGGCACCGACTCCACACAAGGTCTTAGGCCCCGGCATCGACGGGAGAGGAATCCCGAGATGCGCCCGAGCAACTCGCATGGGGACTGGCCTTTCCTGAGGCCACCAGAGCGGGTCCCTGAGTCCCCGTCGCTAAGTCCGTAGCACCTGCTGCAACTTGAGAAAATCCAGGAAGGTTCTCCCCTCCAGGCGAGATGAGGAACCATTTCCGCTGAGGCTGTCTCAAGGCTAATCACACCTAACCTCTGGAACTTACAAAGGGTCCTTCACACCCTTGCTGCAACTCAAGAAGTTCCCCGACATACCCGTCTCCACTCGGAGAGGAAGCACGAGAGTCCCGCCCAAATCCAGAGGAGCCCCGTTTCCGCCTACCTAGCTCGAGAGGAGGGATCCTTTCCCTGCCTGGTCGGGAAAGAATTCCCGGCGTTCCCGTCGCATCTCAAGAGGAGGCGCTCTTCCACAGGAAAAGGCGAGAGGAACTCCAGGGTCTGTCCACCATTCCAAGAGTCCCCCAGATGTCTCAGTCCATTCCAGGGAAACCTGTTTTCCCTGCACTGCCTCGACTTTCAAGCCGAGGATCGACTCACACCACGGTGGCACGTGGGACAGCCCTGTGGGAAAGCCTCGTGGCAAAGCCTCGTGTGAAAGCCTCTGAGGGAAAGCCACAGATCCCTTGATCCACGCGAAGGGAAGCGTGACACTGCTGCTACAGCTCTGGAGGAAAGCGCACGTGCATGCCCCACATCGAGACGAGGACTGACTTCCCCTGGGGAGACTCCAGAAGTAGCCCAAGATCCATGTCAGCACTGGAGAGGAATCCTCAGGTTCCGGAACCGACACCGCACAAGGTCTTAGGCCTGGGCATCGATGGGAGAGGAATCCCGAAAGGCCCTCGAGCAACTCGCATGGGGAATGGCCTTTCCTGAGGCCACCAGAGCGGGTCCCTGAGGACCCCGTCGTAAGTCGAGAGCGCCTGCCGCAACTCGAGAAAATCCAGGAGGTTCTCCCTTCCAGGCGAGATGAGGCCCATTTCTGCTGAGATGTCTCGAGGCTAATCACACCTAACCTCTGGAATTCCAAAGGGTCCTTCACACCCTTTCTGCAACTCAAGAAGTTCCCCGACATACCCGTTTCCACTCGAGAGGAAGCACGAGAGTCCCGCCCACATCCAGAGGAGCCCCGTTTCCGCCTCCTAGCTCGAGAGGAGGGATCCTTTCCCTGCGTGGTCGGGAAAGAATTCCCGCGTTCCCGTCACATCTCAAGAGGAGGCGCTCTCCACAGGAAAGGCGAGAGGAACTCCAGGGTCGTGCCACCATTCCCAGATCCTCCAGATGTCTCAGTCCATTCCACGGGAAGCCTGATTTCCCGGCACTGCCTCGACTTTCAAGCCGAGGATCAACTGACACCACGGTGGCACGTGGGACATCACTGTAGGAAAGCCTCGTGGGAAAGCCTGGTGGGAAAGCGTCATGGGAAAGCCTCGTGGAAAGCCTCGAAGGAAAGCCACTGATCCTAGGATACACGGGAAGGGAAGCGTGACACTGCTGCTACAGCTTGGGAGGAAAGCGCACGTGCATGCCCCCACTCGAGACGAGGACTGACTCCCCTGGGGAGAACTCCAGAAGTACCCCAAGATGCATGTCAGCCCTGGAGAGGAATCCTCAGGTTCCGGCCCCGACTCCACACAAGGTCTTAGGCCCTGGCATCGATGGGAGAGGAACAGCGACAGGCCCTCTAGCAACTCGCATGGGGACTGGCCTTTCCTGAGGTCACCAGAGCGGGTCCATGAGGTCCCCGTCGTAAGTCAAGAGCACCTGCCGCAACTCGGTAAAATCCAGGAGGCTCTCCCCTGCAGGCGAGATGAGGCCCGTTTCCACTGAGGTGTCTCGAGGCTAATCACACTTGACCTCTGGAACTTCCAAAGAGTCTTTCACAGCCATGCTGCAACTCAAGAAGTTCCCCGACATACCCGTTTCCACTCAAGAGGAAGCACGAGGGTCCCGGCCACGTCCAGAGGAGCTCCGTTTCCGGCTCATAACTCGAGAGGACGGATCCTTTCCCTGCTTGGTCGGGAAAGAATTCCCGGCATTCCCATCGCATCTCAAGAGGAGGCGCTCTCCAAAGGAAAGGGAAGAGGAAATGCAGGGTCGTGCCACCATTCCAAGTCTCCCCCAGATATCTCAGTCCGTTCCACAGGAACCTGTTTTCCCTGCACTGCCTTGGCTTTCACGCCGAGGATCGACTCACACCACCGTGACACGTGGGACAGCCCTGTGGGAAAGCCTCGTGGGAAAGACTCGAGGGAAAGCCACAGATCCCTTGGTCCACGCAAGGGGAAGCGTGACACTGCTGCTACAGCATGGGAGGAAAGGGCACGCTCATGCCCCCACTCGAGACGAGGCCCTGACTCCTTTGTGGAGACTCCAGAAGTACCCCAAAATCCATGTCAGCACTGGAGAGGAATCCTCAGCTTCCGGCCCCGACTCCACACAAGGTCTTAGGCCCCGGCATCGACGGGAGAGGAATCACGAGAGGCCCCCTAGCAACACGCATGATAACTGGCCTTTCCTGCGGCCGCCAGAGCGGGTCCCTGAATCCCTGTCGTAACTCGAGAGCACCTGCTGAAACTCGGGAATATCCAGGAGCCTCTCCGTTCCAGGCGACATGAGGCCCATTTCCGCTGAGGCATCTCGAGACTAACCACACCTAACCTCTGGAACTTCCAATGGGTCCTTCACACCCTTGCTGCAACTCAAGAAGTTCCCCGACATACCCGTTCCTCTTCACGTTCTGCCATAATGGTGGTGTCATCTGCATATCTAAGTTGATTGATATTTCTACCGGCAATCTTGATTCCAGCTTATGTATCTTCCATCCCAGCATTTTTCATGATGTACTCTGCATAGAAGTTAAATAAACAGGGTGACAATATACAGCCTTGACATACTCCTTTTCCTTTTTGGAACCAGTCTGTTGTTCCATGTCCTGCTCTAACTGTTGCTTCCTGACCTTCATCCAGATTTCTCAAGAGGCAGGTTAGGTGGTCTGGTATTCCCATCTCTTTCAGAATTGTGGCTAAAACAACAGTAAAGGACCTTTCCGATGTCAGGCCAAGGAATTGTGTTTCCAGTCATTGAGCCACACCTGATCACTGAGCACAAATTCATGAATCTGTTCCTCAAGGGGGAATGATATTCTTTTTTATACAAACTTAGTTACCTGATTTATTACCTTACCTAATTGTTCCATCTGCTGTGAAATCCCACCCCCTTACTTGTGGCAAATCTGCTAACACCTGCCTCACTGTGGGAGGGGGTCTCCCATAGAAAATTTCATAAGGACAACAACTGTGGGAACGTGCGGTTACCCGTAATATGAGTAAGTCTGCCGGAAGCAAGCCCATCCACGTACAGTCAGTCTCTATGATCCATTTTGAAAGTGTCTCTTCAAGAGTTTGGTTGTTTCTTTCCACCATTCCAGAACACTGGGGCCTATATGCTGTATGTAATTTCCACTGATATTTAGAGCTTCACATACCTGTTAATTAACGCGGCTACAAAGACAGGGCCATTGTCGGATTCTATACTGGTTGGAAACCCAAGTCTGGGAATTATTTCTCAAATCAGCGAGCTACTTCATTTTCTTTTTCAGATCAGGTAGGGAAGGCCTCTGCCCAACCGGAGAAGGTACCTACTATTCTAGTAAGTCATGATAACAGGTGACTGCCTTTGCTTCCCCGAAGGACACTCGCTTTCCCTGCATCCTGAGAACTCCACGTCTCAGCCAGTTGGAAAAGCGCTTCTTGGAGGTCATTATTCAGGGGCAACTTCCCCTGGAGCCCGGGGCCATAGGGAGCGGCTCCACACTCCCAGGGAAAGGCAGAGCCACAGCCACACATCTGTCCCATCCCCTTTGCTCTGTAGGAGAGCTCTAGTGAGCCTAGGTCTGTCAGGAAAATTCTTGGCTCCTATGGGGACACATTCTATGTGTGAAACTGCATCCAGGACCTAGGGGCCACAGGGCGCCTGTTTCTCTCGGGGGCGGAGGGGTGGGGGGCCTGAAGCAGTGCGGCCCAGCAACAGCTTCCACATCCATCCAATTGCTCTTTTCTTACCTCTGATAGAACTAGCTTTGTTCCAGCCTTTGGCAATTTGGAGGCAAGCGGGCCCCACTTCCTCCCCAAGGAGGCATGGGACCTACTTTGAGTGGAAAGGCCCCTCACGGAGCTGAACCCAGGAAGGCACCCAGTCATGTCTGACACATTCCTGCATCCTGCTTCTTCATGAGCAATACCGCTATAAGCTAGGCATGTCTTTCCAAGGCTCAGAAAGGACAGGGGAGATGCATGGTGCTGCCTCTGGAATTTCGGTCCTCTGAGCAGACCTGGAGGTCTCCCCTTGAAGGAGCTAACCAGTTTCTTCCAAATACAGGCTTGCAAACACACACTGGGTGGCTGCCTCTTCTTCCCTGAAGGACGATCACTTTCCCCGCATCCTGTGAACTCTGCATCCCAGCCTGCTGGAAAAGCGCTTCTTGGAGGTCATTTTTCAAGGACAATTTTCCCTGGAGCCCGGGGCCGTAGGGAGGGCCCCATGCTCGCTGGGAAAGGCAGAGTCACATCCACAGTCTGTTCTACCCCTTTTGCCCTGTAGGAGAGCTCTAGTGAGCCTAGGTCTGTCAGGAAAATTCTTGGCTCCTATGGGGACACACCCTGTGTGTTAACCTGCATATCGGACCTAGGGGCCACAGGGCGCCTGTTCCTCTCGGGGGGGACCCTGAAGTGGTGCGGCCCAGCAACAGCCTGAACATCCATCCGATTGCTCTTTTCTTCCTTCTGATAGAGCTAGCTTTGCTTCTCGCTTTGGCATTTCGGAAGCCAGGGGGAGCCCCACCGCTGTTGTCCTGGGGTCTATTGGAGGTACCGGGTCTATTGGACCCCAGCATGGCACCCGACCCCCTCAGACACACTCCCGCAGCCTCCTTCCCCATGGGCAGGACTGTTCTGACCTAGGAATGTGTTCCCAAGGCTCAGAAAATGCAGGGAGACACACGGCCCTGACTCTGGAACTGAGGCCGTTGGAGCAGGCCTGGAGGTCTGACGTCTGAGACGCCAAACACTTGCTGCAAGATACAGGTGTGAAAACACACTCTCTGGGGCTGCCTTTCCTTCCTCCAAGGAAGAGAGCTTTTCCAGTCTCCTCCGTGCTGAGTCATACAAGGCTGGAAAGGTCTGGCTTCAGAGGGCATTTCTCAGCGGCAATGGCCCCTGAGGCCCTGCACCCAGGGAGGGATCCTACCCTCCCAGGGGAAGTCAAAGCAACCTCCAAACAGCTGTTCTCTCATGTTTCCTCTGCAGGAGGGAGCTAGTGAGCCCAGGTCTGTCTGGAACGTTCTTGGATCCTGCGGGGAAATCATCCTGGGAGCCCACCTGGATACCAGTCGTAGGGGCTAAAATTCGCATTTTCCTTCCTTGGAGCCCTAACGCAGTACAGCCTAGCAACTGCTTGAAAATCCATCCTGTTGCTGTTTTCTTCCCTCTGACAGAGCGAGCTTTGCTCCCCATTTGGGGATTTCAGAAGCAAGGTGGTGGCCTGCAACTCCTTGCCTGGGGTCCATTGGAGGTGCAAGGTGCCCTCGACCAGGTGACCCCAGCATGACACCTGGCCCCCTCAGACACACTCCCGCAGCCTGCTTCCCCATGGGCAGGACTGCTCTCACCTAGGAATGTGTTTGCAAGGCCAGGAAACTGCAGGGAGACACAAGGCCCTGATTCTGGCATTGAGTCTGTTGGAACAGGCCTGCAGGTCTTCTGTCTAACAAGCCAAACACTTGCTGCAAGATACAGGCCTGAAAACACACTCTTGGGCTGCCTTTCCTTCCTCCAAGGAAGAGAGTTTTCTCAGCCTCCTGTGGGCTGAGAGTCACACAGGGCTGAAAAGCACTTGCTGGGAGATTATTTTTCATTGGCCATGGCCCCTGAGGCCCTGTGCTCAGGGAGGGCTCCCTCCCTCCCAGGGAAAGTCAAAGGAAGCTCCAAACGGCTGTTCAATCATGTTTCTGAGAGAGTCATTGCCAAGGCAGGTTTATAAGAAGTTCAAGGGTCCCCAAGGAGAGAGGGGTCTAGAATTCTCAAGGAGGAAGGAAGGACAAACTGTTTTTCCCTCTACATTCCTTAGGATTATATAACAATCATGCATCCTTCTTGAGGACGGTCTCTGGAAAAAACCTTCTGGCTAATCCTGTTATCTTAAAATGTCAATTATGGGAGTAGGTCTAGTGAGTCTTTACAACCTCCAGACATTCTTTTGTTCGTTGTCATAACTTATTGGAGAGTATATAACTCCATTACTAACACTAGCAAGGGGGTACGCTTTCTGCCCCTTGTGATGTCTCTGTCAGAAGCTTTCTCTATCTCCTTTATCCTTTAATAAAACTCTATTGCACAAAAGCTCTGAGCAATCAAGCCTCGTCTTGGGCCCTGGATTGAATTCTTCTCCTCCATAAGCCAAGAATCCCAGCATCTTTTCGTGGTTCAGCAACAATATTTCATTTCCTCTGCAGGAGAGAGCTAGTGAGCTTAGGTCTGTCTGGAACATTCTTGAATCCTGTGGGGAAAATATCCTGTGCACACATCTGGATACTGGGCCTAGAGGCCAAAATTCGCATTTCTTTCCCGGGGAGCCCTAACGTGGTGTGACTTAGCAACTGCTTGAAAATCCATCCCATTGCTGTTTTCCTCCTTCTGACAGAGCTAGCTTTGTTCCCTGCTTTGGGATGTCTCAACCGAAGGGCCGGTCCATAGCTACTCGCCTGGGGCCCATTGGATGTGCAAGGTGCCCTCGACTAGGTGACCCTAGCATGGCACTCAGCCCGCTCAGACACACTCCCGAGGCTTCTTTCTCATGGGAAGCACTGCTCCAACCTAGGAATGTGTCTGCAATGCTTGGAAAGTGCAGTGAGACACACAGCCCTGACTCTGCAATTGAGGCCCTCAGAGCAAGCCTGCAGCTCTGATGTCTGAGAAGCAAAACACTTGCTGCAAAGAGAGGCCTGAAAACACACTCTCTGTGGATGACTTTCCTTCCTCTAAGGAAGATAGTTTTCCCAGTCTCCTGCTTCCTGAATGTCACACAGCTGGAATGCGCTTGCTTGGAGGTCGTGATTCAGTGGCAATGACCCCTGAGGCCCTTTGCCCAGGGAGGGCTCCCACACTCACAGGCAAATCAAAGCAACTTCCAAGTGAGTCAGCTCTTCACATCAAGTGGCCAAAGTATTGGAGTTTCAGGTTCAGTATTAGTCCTTCCAATGTATATTCAGACCTGATTTCCTTTAGGATGGAGTGGTTGCGTCTCCTTGTAGTCTAAGCGACCTACAAGCATCTTCTCCAACACCACAGTTCAAAAGCATCCAATTTTCAGCTGTCACTTTCTTTATAGTACATCTTTCATATCCATCCATGACATATGGAAAAACCATAGCCTTGACTGGATGGATCTTTGTTGGCAAAGCAACGTCTCGGCTTTTTAATATGCTGTCTAGTTTGGTCATCACTTTTCTTCCAAGTCATAAATACGTTTTAAGTTCATGGAGGCAGACATCACCTGCAGTGATTTCCAAGCCCCCCAAAATAGTCTGCTGCTGTTTCCAATGTTTTCCCATCTATTTGCCATGAAGTGATGAGACTGGATGCAATGATTTTAGTTTTCTGAATGCTGAGCTTTAAGCTAACTTTTTCACTCTCCTCTTTCACTTTCATCAGGAGACTCTTTAGTTCTTCTTCACTTTCTGCCATAAGGGTGGTGTCATCTGCATATCTGAGATTCTTGATATTTCTCCCAGCAATCTGGATTCCAGCGTGTGCTTCCTCCAGCCCAGTGTTTCTCATGATGTACTCTGCATATAAGTTAAATAAGCAGGGTGACAATACACTGCCTTGACATATTCCTTTTCCTATTTAGAACCAGTCTGTTGTTCCATGTCCAGTTCGAACTGTTTCTTCCTGACCTGCATACAGGTTTCTCAAGAGACAGGTCAGGTGGTCTGGTATTCCGATCTCTTTCAGAATTTTTCCCCAGTTTATTGTGATCCACACAGTCAAAGGCTTTGGCATAGTCAATAAAGCAGAAATAGATGTCTTTTTTTCTGGAACTCTCTTGCTTTTTCAATGATCCAGTGGATGTTGGCAGTTTGATCTCTGGTTTCTCTGCATGTTTTAAATCCCTCTTGAACATTTGGAAGTTCACAGTTCATGTGAACTTGGAGAATTTTGAGCATTACTTTACTAGTGTGTGAGATGAGTGCAATTGTGCAGCAGCTTGAATATTCTTTGTCATTGCCTTTCTTTGGGATTGGAATGAAAACTGACCTAATGACTAGATGTTTTCAATTGCATATGCTGAAAGAACTGGCTGTGCAGTTTTGAAGAAAAAAAAATCATTTTAACCCATTTTCTCTGAAGTGCAAGGCATATCATGGCCATCCCTGAATCATAAAGTCACCTTTTCTTTATGTAGTCATAGTTTCATGCCTAAATTATAGGCCAACTCGTGCTCAAATGGACTCTGATGTCAGGGGCAGATCAACTAATAAAAAGCTTGGATTGTCCCTCTGGAGGAAAGTGAGATCTTGGTCCCACGAGAAGAATCTGAAGGGTTAAGGGAACTTGCAAGAGTGGGGAAAGCTTAGTCCATCCTACATGTACCAAAATCTTAAATAAGGCTTATTTACTTTACCGAAGTAAAAAAACAGATGATGAAAACAATTATAAATCAATGAAAGGTAAAGAAATCCATAGTCTGTTATCAAAAATTGCATTCTAAGAAAACTTTGTTCTCTTAACCTAGAGAGGAGACTAAATTCCATCTGGTACCAGCTTACCAGAAGACAAACAAACAAACAAACAAATTATCGGTAAGCTTAAAAAAAGTATATTCCATATATCTTGAAGTAGCAGTATTTCTGCAAAGGCATCAGTGTGAAACCATAGAGGACATGGTTAAAACCTGATTAAATAGAAATTGACAATGTAATCTGGTCACTGCTGCGACTTGAAATGCTTTAATATGATAACTGGAATTATAACTGACAGCATTTGACCAGGACATATCAGATTTTCACGGATGTCAGATAATTTCTAGGATATCTATATTAGGAACTGAAGGAATCTTTGAACCTAGGAAAGAAAACAACAGTCTCAAAGGCCCTTGCTGAATCATCTATCAGCAAGGAATGTCTTTGCAAGGATCGCAAAGTGAAGGGAAAATACACCGACCTGCCTCTGCAACTTTGGTCCTCTGAGCAGATCTGGAGGTCTCCCTTTGTATAAGCTAACCTGTTCCTTCCAAATAGAGGTTTGCAACACAAAACAAGTGGCCGCCTATTCTTCCCCGAAGGAGGCTCTCTTTCCCCACATCCTGCGAACACCCTTTCCCAGCCTCCTGGAAAAGCGCTTCTTGCAGTTCCTTTCAGAAAATCCTATGGACGGAGAAGCCTGGTAGGCTGCAGTCCGTGGGGTCGCTGAGGGTCGGACACGACTGAGCGACTGCACTTTCATTTTCACTTTCATGCATTGGAGAAGGCAATGGCAACCCACTTACTGTTCTTGCCTGGAGAATCCCAGGGACGGGGGAGCCTAGTGGGCTACCGTCTATGGCGTCGCACAGAGTCGAACACGACTGAAGCAACTTAGCAGCAGCAGCAGCAGCAGTTCCTTTCTTAGGGGCAGTTATCCCTGAGATTGGGACCTGGAAAGGCAGAGCCACCTCCACACACACGTCTTTTCTGTCCCCTTTCCTCTGGAGGAGAGCTCTAGTGAGCCTAGGTCTGTCAGGAAAATTCTTGGCTTTGACGGGATCCCACCCGGTGTGTGAACCTGCATACCCGACCTAGGGGCCACAGGCACCTGTTTTGCTCGAGTGGGTCCTGGAGGGGTGCAGCATAGCAAGAGCTTAAAAATCCATCCAATTTGTCTTTTTTTTTTTACCTCGGAGAGAACGAGTTTGCTCCACCTCCACCCTTTGGCAGTGTGGAGGGAAGAGGGCACCACCCTCTCCCAAAGGGGACATAGGGCCTACCAGGAGAGAAAGGCCCCTTGAGGAGCTGAGCCCAGGTAGGCAGCCAGTGATGTCAAGCACACTCCCGCTGCTTGCTTCTTCATGGGCACTCCCACGATCTGCTAGGAATGTCTTTGCAAGGATCTCAAAGGGAAGGGGAGATACATGGCCCTGTCTCTGGAACTTCAGTCCTCTGAGCAGATCTGGAGGTCTTGAGTTGTATAAGCAAACCTGTTCCTTCCAAATAGAGGCTTGCAAACACACCCCCGGTGGTTGCCTCTTCTTCCCCGAAGAAGTCTTTCTTTCCCCACATGCTGCGAACTCCCTGTCCCAACCTCCAAGAATAGCGCTTCTTGCCATTCCTTTCTTAGAGGCAGTTATCCCTGAGCTTGGGGCCGTAGGGAGCTAGCCCCACACTCACAGGGAAAGGCAAAGACTCCTCCATACATCTCCTCTATCCCCTTTGCTCTGGAGGAGAGCTCTAGTGAGCCTAGGTCTTTCAGGAAAATTCTTGGCTTGGACAGGATCTCACCCTGTTTGTGAACCTGCATACCCAACCAGGGGCCACAGAGCACCTGTTTCAGTAAAGTGGGCCCTGAAAGGGTGCAGCCTAGCAAGAGCTTGAAAATCCATTCAATTGCTGTTTTTGTACCTCTGACAGAGCGAGCTTGGCTCCACCCTTTGGCAGTGAGGAGAAAAGAGGCATGACACCCTCCCCAAGGGGACATGGGGCCTACTTCGAGAGGAAAGGCCCCTTGTGGAGCTGAGGCCAGGAAGGCACACAGTCGTGTCAAACACACTCCCACTGCTTGCTTCTTCAGGGGCACTCCCGCTATCAGCTAGGAATGTCTTTGCAATGATCACAAAGGGAAGGGGAGATACAGGGCCCTGCTTCTGGACCTCCGGTGCTCTGAGCAAATCTCGAGGTCTCCCGTTGTTGGTCAAGGTCAAGGTCAAGTTCAAGGTCAAGGTCAAGTTCAAGTTCAAGTTCAAGCTTCAAGATCAAGGTGAAGTTTAAGTTCAAGTTCAAGGTCAACTTCAAGGTCAAGGTCAAGTTCAAGGTTCAAGTCAAGTCAAGGTCAAGGTCAAGTTCAAGTTCAAAGTGAAGTTCAAGTTCAAGGTCAAGTTCAAGTTCAAGGTCAAGTCAAGGTTCAAGTTCAAGTCAAGGTCAAGTTTCAAGTTCAAGTTGAAGTTCAAGTTCAAGTTCAAGTTGTTCAAGTTCAAGTTAGTCAAGTTCAAGTTCAAGGTCAAGTTCAAGTTCAAGGTCAACCAAGTTCAAGTCAAGTCAAGGTCAAGGTTCAAGTTCAAGGTCAAGTTCAAGTTCAAGGGCAGGCAAGGCCAAGCCGAAGACCAAGGCAAGGGCAACGGCAACGCCAAGGGCAAGGCCAAGGCCCAGGCCAAGGCAAAGGCCAAGGCCACCAAAGCGACGCCCAAACCCCGTAACGCCTGACAAAAGGCAGAAGCCACTAGGCCCCTGTGCAGAGGAAGCCACTGAAGGCAGCAAGGCCACAGAGCTCCCCGACTCCCATTCCCACATGAAGATGTGAGGATAAAGGGCCTCATCCCAGCAAAGCACCCGCTCCCACCACCCCCCAACCCCGGCCCCCGCCCCCGCAGCACGCCCCCTGAAACAACACTGTCTTCCCAGAAAAGAGAACGGAGAAGCCATGTGTGTGCCAAAGGAGCAAGATGAACGAACGATGCCACGCCCTCCGAATTTGGGCACACCTGACGCCTCGGAACCCCTGGGCCTGGCCGATGGGTCCCAGCCGTTCTCGGGTGGGAGGGGGGTCAAACACATTGGCCGAGAGCCCTTGCCCAGGCCACCCGCAAATCCCCTGAGATGTGATCCGACCACAGGGACCGAGGGCAAACGTACCGCTTGAGGTGCTGGAGGAGCCGGACGAAGCCATGGTGGGAGAGGCACACGGGCACGCTGCAGACTGCTGGCCGAGTGGGCGGGGACCCAGCAGCTCAGGACTCTGGAGAACGGGAGGCGTCTCCGCCACCATTGACGTCAATAGGGTTTGGGTGGGTAGATGGAGGGGGCCGACCCTGGCCTCTTTCCAAGCAGAGACCCTGGACGGAGTCCCGTGGAGCGAGTGGGCTTTTCCCGGGCACGGCTGTGCCCTGGACCGCCAAGATCCCCGTTGGGTGTGGGCGGGCAGTTCGGGGCTTTGGTTTGTGGCCCTCCCTCGCAGCGGGGGGTGGGTTCAACCCCGAGTGGATCAATCAGGGCCCTCAGCAGTGCCAAGGGAACTCACCGCCCAGGAAACGCCCCTAGGTCCCTTTGAATTGGCCACCAACGCCCCCTTTCCCAGCCTGCCTTGCTCTGAGATTTCCCGCCTTTTCACATTCCACAGGTCCCTGGTCCTCGACTGTCCCCCGCTGGCTCCTCCGAGGCATTCCGGGACACCAGACGCTCTCTCCAGCGCCTCCACCTAGATCCCTCGCTGTCCTCGCCTCCGTTTCCCCATGCCCCCTCCCCAACTCCTCCGTGGGCTCTTCGGCATCCTTTCCCTACAGCAGTCCCAGAGTGCCACCCCGAGGGCTTTGAGTTGCCTGGAGCCCAAGGCTCCGGCCAGAGACCTGAGGGGCCAGCGTCTGGACTGGCAGCTAATGCCATTTTGGGGCTTTTCTCACGTGGAGCCTGAGGCCCGCACCTCCGCGGGCAACCCCCCAGCGCGAGTGCCCTGGAGATACCCGCCCAAGGGACAGTGTATCCCCTACTGTGGGGAAGGAGGTTCCTGTTTTCCCTGCACTGGTTCGACTTTCACGCCGAGGATCGACTCACACCATGGTGGCAAGCGGAATAGCCCTTGTGGGAAAGCCTCATGGGAAAGACTCCAGGGAAAAGCCACAGATTCCTTGATCCACGAGAAGGGAAGCGTGACACTGCTGCTAACCCGCTCGGGAGGAAAGCGCACGTGCATGACCCCACTCGAGCCGAGGACTGACGCAAGCTTGGGAGACTCCAGAAGTACGCCAAGATCCATGTCAGCACTGGAGAGGAATCCTCAGGTTCCGGTCCCGCTCCACACAAGGTCTTAGCCCCGGCATCGGACCGGAGAGGAATCCTGAGAGGCCCCCTAGCACCTCGCATGGGGACTGGCCTTTCCTGAGGTCACCAGAGCGGGTCCCTGAGGTCTCCGTCGTAACTCGAGAGCACCTGCCGCAACTCGAGAAAATCCAGGAGGTTCTCCCCTCCAGGCGAGATGAGGCCCATTTCCGCTGAGGCGTCTCGAGGCTAATCACACCTAACCTCTGGAACTTCCAAAGGGTCCTTCACACCCTTGCTGCAAGTCAAGAAGTTCTCCGACATACCCATATCCACTCGAGAGGAAGGACGAGGTTCCCGCCCATATCCAGCGGAGCCCCGTTTCCCGCCTCGTAGCTCGAGAAAGAGGGATCCTTTCCCTTCGTCGTCGGAAAGAATTCCGGCCTTCCCGTCGCATCACAAGAGAGGCGCTCTCCACAGGAAAGACGAGAGGAACTCCAGGGCCTTGCCAGCATTGCAAGAGTCCCCCAGATGTCTAAGTCCATTCCAGAAGAAACTGTTTTCCCTGCACTGCCTCGACGTTCACGCCGAGGATCGACTCACACCACCGTGGCACGTGGGACAGCCCTGTTGGAAAGCCTCGTGGGAAAGCCTCAATGGAAAGCGACAGATCCCTTTGATCCACACGTCGGCAAGCGTGACACTGCTGCTGCAGGTCGTGAGGAAATGGCAGGTGCATGCCCCCACACGAGATGAGGACTGACTCCCCTGGTGAGACTCCAGAAGTACGGAAAGATTCATGTCAGCACTGGAGAGGCATCCTCAGGGTCTGGCCCCGACTCCACACAAGGTCTTTAGGCACCCGGCATCGATGGGAGAGGAATCCCTAAAGGCCCCCTGGTAACTCGCATGGGGACTGGCCTTTCCTGAGGCCACCAGAGCGGTCCCTGAGGACCCGTCGTAACTCGAGAGCACCTGCCGCAACTGGGTAAAATCCAGGAGGTTCTCCCTCCAGACGAATGACGCCCATTTCCGCTGAGGCAAGTAGGGGTAATCACACTTAAACCTGGAACTTCCAAAGGGTCTTTCACACCCTTAGCTGCACCTCAAGAAGTTCCCCGACATACCCGTCTCCACTCTAGAGGAATGGGAGAGTCCCGCCATATCCAGAGTGGCCCGTTTCCGCCTGCTAGCTCGAGAGGAGGGTTCCTTTCCCTGCGTGGTCGGGAAAGAATTCCTAGCGTTCCCGTCGCATCTCAAGACGAGGCGCTCTCCACAGGAAAGGCGAGAAGGAACTCCAGGATCAGGCCCCATTCCCAGAGTCCCCAAGATGTCTCAGTCCATTCCAGGGAAACCTGTTTTCCCTGCGCTGCCTCGACTTTCAAGCCGAGGATCGACTCACACCACGGTGGCACATGGGACAGCCCTGTGGGAAAGCCTCGTGGGAAGCCACAGATCCCTTGATCCTCGCGAAGGGAAGCGTGACACTGCTGCTACAGCTCGGAGGAAAGCGCACGTGCATGCCCCCACTCGAGACGAGGACTGACTCCCCTGGGGAGACTCCAGAAGTACCCCAAGATCCATGTCAGCACTGGAGAGGAATCCTCAGGTTCCGGCACCGACTCCACACAAGGTCTTATGCCGGGGTCCAGCCCCGGTGGATCCAGGGAATTCGAAGGGTGGACGGCGTTGGCGTGGAAAGACTTGTTTATTTATTAATGTAAGATTAGATTAGGAAACTATAGTGTAGTAAGAAGATTAAGTGGAGGAAGAGGCTGAATAGCTTGGTTTCGCGGAAGGCCAATAAAATTCCAGACAAGGAATTTGCACCACCTACGTTGGGCCACCGGCGCCCGCTTGAATATCTAAGGGTGCCTCGCCTTAAGCTCCCTTTCGTGCGGGTCTTAACAGCCAGGCCAAGTAAGTAGACCTGGCGAGCCTCCGCACTCCAGGTGGAGATTCAGCCTGAAGTTAAAGTAAAGAGCAGAGAGAAGGAAAGGTAGAGAAGAAGAAAGAGGAGAAAGACAGGGGGAGCCAGAGTCCCAAGAAACCAGGCTGAGAGACTAGTTCGAGAAGCTGGTCCGAGAAACTGGCCCCCGGCCCCTGGCCTCCTCCTTTATTGTTCAGAAGGCCTTTTATACTTTTGATAAAACATGGAGATCAATGGATAACACAAAATTATGTAGTGTTCGCAACCCAGATTCTTTCTGTATATCATTTTGTATACAAAAGGTCTCAGGTGATTTACATTATCTTCTGGCCAAGAGGCTTGTTAACACTTTTTGGCTCTCTTCCTTAATGAATGTTAATTTTGTTTCCCTGAAGTGTTTTTCTTTAATCTGCATCTCCTTAAAGCATTAAAGTTACATCTCTATAGAACAAAGGTGCAGTGGGTTATAACAAAGAAGTACTTAACTCAAAGATCTAATGTTGCTAATACCAGGTCTACTACTTGTTTTTCACATACCAACTATATCTAAAAATAAAGGATATGAAAAATTTTTGAGCCATTGACCCAAAAAATGAAACTTTTAATCAGTCCTATTCTAAAGA
>NW_017211622.1:0-17535 GCF_001704415.2 Capra hircus
CTGAGAGCCCTGATCTGGCAGAGTTCCTTGCGCGAGGCTGCTCTGCCCGGGGCGAGCCTTGCCAGACTTGCCTTGCTTTAGGCTCCTCCCAGGAAGGAGCAGGCTGCAGAGGCTGGGGAACGCCACTGGCGCCTTCTGGCTCCAGCTCTACCCTGCCTTGCCTTTGCACTTAGGTGCCCAGCGTCCTTGGGGAGGGCTTAGGGGCTGGTGGGTTGCACACTGCCAAGGCTCCAGCAGTGAGAGCTCTGTCAGAGGGAAGCGAAGGGCAACAGCAGGGCTCCTTCAGCGGTTCTTGGCCGCCCAGACAAAGCGCCGCACGGAGAGCACCAGGTTCCAAGGGCCCCTGGCTGGGTTTTGCAGCCCCACACTCCCAGAGGCTGACTCCGTGGGTGTGCCTAGAAAGTGTGTGAGAGACGTAGGTTCCCTAGCACTCTCCTCCCCAGCAGAGACATGTGCAGGTGTGTTGGGGCCTGATCCTGCGTGTCTGGGTTCCTGCCCACAGCCCCAACTCAGGGGAAGCAGCCCCTGAGGCAAGACCTGCTGGAGGAGCCCTGCGCCCCCCGCCTGATAGGCGAGTGCACAGCCAGCAGGGAAGCGAGCCTCCTCGGGGGAAGAGGAGGCAGCCCAGCCCGTCAAGTTGAAAGCCCTGCTTGCACGGAGCTAAGTGCGCCTCCAGTACGGCAGAGCTCTAGCTCTGCTCAGAGCCCCGATCTGGCAGAGTTCCTGGCGCGAGGCTGCTCTGCCGGGGGCTAGCCTTGCCCAGACTTGCCTTTGCTTTTAGGCTGCCTCTCCAGGAAGGAGCAGGCAGCAGGAGCCTGGGAGTCGCCACTGGCGCCTTTCTTGCCTCAGCTCCAATCCTGCCTTGCCTTTGCACTTAGGTCCCAGTCCTCCTTAAGGAGAGCTTAGGGGCTGGTGGGTTGCACACTGCCAAGGGCTCCAGCAGTGAGAATTCTGTCAGAGGGAAGGGAAGGGCAACTGCAGGGCTCCTCCAGCGGTTGCTTGGCCGCCCAGATTCAGCGCCACACGGAGAGCACCAGGCTCCCAGGTCCCTGGCTGGGGTTTTCAGCCCCGCACACACGGAGGCTGATTCCTTGGGTGCCCAGAAAGTGTATGACAGACGTAGGTTCCCTAGCACTCTCCTCCCCAGCAGAGACATGTGCAGGTGTTTGGGGCCTGATCCTGCGTGTCTGGGTTCCTGCCCACAGCCCCAACTCAGGGGAAGCAGCCCCTGAGGCAAGACCTGCTGGAGGAGCCCTGCGCCCCGCCTGATAGGCGAGTGCACAGCCAGCAGGGAAGCGAGCCTCCTCGGGGAAAGAGGAGGCAGCAAGTCCCCGTCAAGCTGAAATCCCTGCTTACACGAAGCTAAGTGCGACTCCAGTACGGCAGATCTCTAGCTCTGTTCAGAGGCCCGATCTGGCAGAGTTCCTGGCACCAAGATGCTCTGCCATAGGCGAGCCTTGCGCAGACTTGCCTTGCTTTAAGGCTCCCTCCCCAGGAAGGAGCAGGCTGTGTGAGGCTCGGAAACGCCACTGGCGCCTTCCTGGCTTCAGCTCTACCCCTGCCTTGCCTTTGCACTTAGGTCCCAAGCGTCCTTGAGGAGGGCTTAGGGGCTGGTGGGTTGCACACTGCCAAGGGCTCCAGCAGTGAAAGCTCTGTCAGAGGGAAGCGAAGGGCAACAGCAGGGCTCCTTCAGCGGTTCCTTGGCCGCCCAGACAAAGCTCCGCACGGAGAGCACCAGGTTCCAAGGGCCCCTGGCTGGGTTTTGCATCCCCACACTCCCAGAGGCTGACTCCGTGGGTGCCTAGAAAGTGTGTGAGAGACGTAGGTTCCCTAGCACTCTCCTCCCCAGCAGAGACATGTGCAGGTGGTTGGGGCCTTATCCTGCGTGTCTGGGTTCCCGCCCACAGCCTCAACTCAGGGGAAGCAGCCCCTGAGGCAAGACCTGCTGGAGGAGCCCTGCGCGCCCGCCTGATAGGCGAGAGCACAGCCAGCAGTGTAGCGAGCCTCCTCGGGAGAAGAGGAGGCAGCCGAGCCCAGTCAAGAGGAAAGCCCTGCTTGCACGGAGCTAAGTGGGCCTCCAGTACGGCAGAGCTCTAGCTCTGCTCAGAGCCCCGATCTGGCAGAGTTTCTGGCGCGAGGCTGCTCGGCCGGGGCTCGCCTTGCCCAGACTTGCCTTGCTTTTAGGCTCCCTCCCCAGGAAGGAGCTGTCTGAGCGAGCCTGGGAGACGCCACTGGTGCCTTCCTTGCCTCAGCTCCAATCCTGCCTTGCCTTTGCACATAGGTGCCAGGCGTGTTGGGGAGGGCTTAGGGGGTGGTGGGTTGCACACTGCCAAGGGCTTCAGCAGTGAGAGCTCTGTCAGAGGGAAGGGAAGGGCAACTGCAGGGCTCCTCCAGCGGTTTCTAGGCCGCCTAGAATCAGCGCCGCACCGAGAGCACCAGGCTCCCAGGGCCCCTGGCTGGGGTTTTCAGCCCCGCACACACGGAGGCTGATTCCTTGGGTGCCCAGAAAGTGTATGACAGACGTAGGTTCCCTAGCACTCTCCTCCCCAGCAGAGACATGTGCAGGTGGTTGGGGCCTGATCCTGCGTGTCTGGGTTCCTGCCCACAGCCCCAACTCAGGGGAAGCAGCCCCTGAGGCAAGACCTGCTGGAGGAGCCCTGCGCCCCCGCCTGATAGGCGAGTGCACAGCCAGCAGGGAAGCGAGCCTCCTCGGGGGAAGAGGAGGCAGCCCAGCCCCGTCAAGTTGAAAGCCCTGCTTGCACGGAGCTAAGTGCGCCTCCAGTACGGCAGAGCTCTAGCTCTGCTCAGAGCCCCGATCTGGCAGAGTTCCTGGCGCGAGGCTGCTCTGCCGGGGGCTAGCCTTGCCCAGACTTGCCTTGCTTTTAGGCTGCCTCTCCAGGAAGGAGCAGGCAGCAGGAGCCTGGGAGTCGCCACTGGCGCCTTTCTTGCCTCAGCTCCAATCCTGCCTTGCCTTTGCACTTAGGTCCCAGTCCTCCTTAAGGAGAGCTTAGGGGCTGGTGGGTTGCACACTGCCAAGGGCTCCAGCAGTGAGAATTCTGTCAGAGGGAAGGGAAGGGCAACTGCAGGGCTCCTCCAGCGGTTGCTTGGCCGCCCAGATTCAGCGCCACACGGAGAGCACCAGGCTCCCAGGGCCCCTGGCTGGGGTTTTCAGCCCCGCACACACGGAGGCTGATTCCTTGGGTGCCCAGAAAGTGTATGACAGACGTAGGTTCCCTAGCACTCTCCTCCCCAGCAGAGACATGTGCAGGTGTTTGGGGCCTGATCCTGCGTGTCTGGGTTCCTGCCCACAGCCCCAACTCAGGGGAAGCAGCCCCTGAGGCAAGACCTGCTGGAGGAGCCCTGCGCCCCGCCTGATAGGCGAGTGCACAGCCAGCAGGGAAGCGAGCCTCCTCGGGGGAAGAGGAGGCAGCAAGTCCCCGTCAAGCTGAAATCCCTGCTTACACGAAGCTAAGTGCGACTCCAGTACGGCAGATCTCTAGCTCTGTTCAGAGGCCCGATCTGGCAGAGTTCCTGGCACCAAGATGCTCTGCCATAGGCGAGCCTTGCGCAGACTTGCCTTGCTTTAAGGCTCCCTCCCCAGGAAGGAGCAGGCTGTGTGAGGCTCGGAAACGCCACTGGCGCCTTCCTGGCTTCAGCTCTACCCCTGCCTTGCCTTTGCACTTAGGTCCCAAGCGTCCTTGAGGAGGGCTTAGGGGCTGGTGGGTTGCACACTGCCAAGGGCTCCAGCAGTGAAAGCTCTGTCAGAGGGAAGCGAAGGGCAACAGCAGGGCTCCTTCAGCGGTTCCTTGGCCGCCCAGACAAAGCTCCGCACGGAGAGCACCAGGTTCCAAGGGCCCCTGGCTGGGTTTTGCATCCCCACACTCCCAGAGGCTGACTCCGTGGGTGCCTAGAAAGTGTGTGAGAGACGTAGGTTCCCTAGCACTCTCCTCCCCAGCAGAGACATGTGCAGGTGGTTGGGGCCTTATCCTGCGTGTCTGGGTTCCCGCCCACAGCCTCAACTCAGGGGAAGCAGCCCCTGAGGCAAGACCTGCTGGAGGAGCCCTGCGCGCCCGCCTGATAGGCGAGAGCACAGCCAGCAGTGTAGCGAGCCTCCTCGGGAGAAGAGGAGGCAGCCGAGCCCAGTCAAGAGGAAAGCCCTGCTTGCACGGAGCTAAGTGGGCCTCCAGTACGGCAGAGCTCTAGCTCTGCTCAGAGCCCCGATCTGGCAGAGTTTCTGGCGCGAGGCTGCTCGGCCGGGGGCTCGCCTTGCCCAGACTTGCCTTGCTTTTAGGCTCCCTCCCCAGGAAGGAGCTGTCTGAGCGAGCCTGGGAGACGCCACTGGTGCCTTCCTTGCCTCAGCTCCAATCCTGCCTTGCCTTTGCACATAGGTGCCAGGCGTCGTTGGGGAGGGCTTAGGGGGGTGGGTTGCACACTGCCAAGGGCTTCAGCAGTGAGAGCTCTGTCAGAGGGAAGGGAAGGGCAACTGCAGGGCTCCTCCAGCGGTTTCTAGGCCGCCTAGAATCAGCGCCGCACCGAGAGCACCAGGCTCCCAGGGCCCCTGGCTGGGGTTTTCAGCCCCGCACACACGGAGGCTGATTCCTTGGGTGCCCAGAAAGTGTATGACAGACGTAGGTTCCCTAGCACTCTCCTCCCCAGCAGAGACATGTGCAGGTGGTTGGGGCCTGATCCTGCGTGTCTGGGTTCCTGCCCACAGCCCCAACTCAGGGGAAGCAGCCCCTGAGGCAAGACCTGCTGGAGGAGCCCTGCGCCCCCGCCTGATAGGCGAGTGCACAGCCAGCAGGGAAGCGAGCCTCCTCGGGGAAGAGGAGGCAGCCCAGCCCGTCAAGTTGAAAGCCCTGCTTGCACGGAGCTAAGTGCGCCTCCAGTACGGCAGAGCTCTAGCTCTGCTCAGAGCCCCGATCTGGCAGAGTTCCTGGCGCGAGGCTGCTCTGCCGGGGGCTAGCCTTGCCCAGACTTGCCTTGCTTTTAGGCTGCCTCTCCAGGAAGGAGCAGGCAGCAGGAGCCTGGGAGTCGCCACTGGCGCCTTTCTTGCCTCAGCTCCAATCCTGCCTTGCCTTTGCACTTAGGTCCCAGTCCTCCTTAAGGAGAGCTTAGGGGCTGGTGGGTTGCACACTGCCAAGGGCTCCAGCAGTGAGAATTCTGTCAGAGGGAAGGGAAGGGCAACTGCAGGGCTCCTCCAGCGGTTGCTTGGCCGCCCAGATTCAGCGCCACACGGAGAGCACCAGGCTCCCAGGGCCCCTGGCTGGGGTTTTCAGCCCCGCACACACGGAGGCTGATTCCTTGGGTGCCCAGAAAGTGTATGACAGACGTAGGTTCCCTAGCACTCTCCTCCCCAGCAGAGACATGTGCAGGTGTTTGGGGCCTGATCCTGCGTGTCTGGGTTCCTGCCCACAGCCCAACTCAGGGGAAGCAGCCCCTGAGGCAAGACCTGCTGGAGGAGCCCTGCGCCCCGCCTGATAGGCGAGTGCACAGCCAGCAGGGAAGCGAGCCTCCTCGGGGAAGAGGAGGCAGCAAGCCCGTCAAGAGGAAAGCCCTGCTTGCACGGAGCTAAGTGCGCCTCCAGTACGGCAGAGCTCTAGCTCTGCTCAGAGCCCCGATCTGGCAGAGTTCCTGGCGCGAGGCTGCTCTGGGGCTAGCCTTGCCCAGACTTGCCTTGCTTTTAGGCTCCTCCCAGGAAGGAGCAGGCTGCAGGAGCCTGGAGTCGCCACTGGCGCCTTCCTTGCCTCAGCTCCAATCCTGCCTTGCCTTTGCACTTAGGTCCCAGTCGTCCTTGGGAGGGCTTAGGGGCTGGTGGGTTGCACACTGCCAAGGGCTCCAGCAGTGAGAATCTGTCAGAGGGAAGGGAAGGGCAACTGCAGGGCTCCTCCAGCGGTTCTTGGCCGCCCAGACAGCGCCGCACGAGAGCACCAGGCTCCCAGGGCCCCTGGCTGGGGTTTTCAGCCCCGCACACACGGAGGCTGATTCCTTGGGTGCCCAGAAAGTGTATGACAGACGTAGGTTCCCTAGCACTCTCCTCCCCAGCAGAGACATGTGCAGGTGTTTGGGGCCTGATCCTGCGTGTCTGGGTTCCTGCCCACAGCCCCAACTCAGGGGAAGCAGCCCCTGAGGCAAGACCTGCTGGAGGAGCCCTGCGCCCCCGCCTGATAGGCGAGTGCACAGCCAGCAGGGAAGCGAGCCTCCTCGGGGGAAGAGGAGGCAGCAAGCCCCGTCAAGCTGAAATCCCTGCTTACACGAAGCTAAGTGCGACTCCAGTACGGCAGATCTCTAGCTCTGTTCAGAGGCCCGATCTGGCAGAGTTCCTGGCACCAAGATGCTCTGCCATAGGCGAGCCTTGCGCAGACTTGCCTTGCTTTAAGGCTCCCTCCCCAGGAAGGAGCAGGCTGTGTGAGGCTCGGAAACGCCACTGGCGCCTTCCTGGCTTCAGCTCTACCCCTGCCTTGCCTTTGCACTTAGGTCCCAAGCGTCCTTGAGGAGGGCTTAGGGGCTGGTGGGTTGCACACTGCCAAGGGCTCCAGCAGTGAAAGCTCTGTCAGAGGGAAGCGAAGGGCAACAGCAGGGCTCCTTCAGCGGTTCCTTGGCCGCCCAGACAAAGCTCCGCACGGAGAGCACCAGGTTCCAAGGGCCCCTGGCTGGGTTTTGCATCCCCACACTCCCAGAGGCTGACTCCGTGGGTGCCTAGAAAGTGTGTGAGAGACGTAGGTTCCCTAGCACTCTCCTCCCCAGCAGAGACATGTGCAGGTGGTTGGGGCCTTATCCTGCGTGTCTGGGTTCCCGCCCACAGCCCCAACTCAGGGGAAGCAGCCCCTGAGGCAAGACCTGCTGGAGGAGCCCTGCGCGCCCGCCTGATAGGCGAGAGCACAGCCAGCAGTGTAGCGAGCCTCCTCGGGAGAAGAGGAGGCAGCCGAGCCCAGTCAAGAGGAAAGCCCTGCTTGCACGGAGCTAAGTGGGCCTCCAGTACGGCAGAGCTCTAGCTCTGCTCAGAGCCCCGATCTGGCAGAGTTTCTGGCGCGAGGCTGCTCGCCGGGGCTCGCCTTGCCCAGACTTGCCTTGCTTTTAGGCTCCCTCCCCAGGAAGGAGCTGTCTGAGCGAGCCTGGGAGACGCCACTGGTGCCTTCCTTGCCTCAGCTCCAATCCTGCCTTGCCTTTGCACATAGGTGCCAGGCGTCGTTGGGGAGGGCTTAGGGGGTGGTGGGTTGCACACTGCCAAGGGCTTCAGCAGTGAGAGCTCTGTCAGAGGGAAGGGAAGGGCAACTGCAGGGCTCCTCCAGCGGTTTCTAGGCCGCCTAGAATCAGCGCCGCACCGAGAGCACCAGGCTCCCAGGGCCCCTGGCTGGGGTTTTCAGCCCCGCACACACGGAGGCTGATTCCTTGGGTGCCCAGAAAGTGTATGACAGACGTAGGTTCCCTAGCACTCTCCTCCCCAGCAGAGACATGTGCAGGTGTTGGGGCCTGATCCTGCGTGTCTGGGTTCCTGCCCACAGCCCCAACTCAGGGGAAGCAGCCCCTGAGGCAAGACCTGCTGGAGGAGCCCTGCGCCCCGCCTGATAGGCGAGTGCACAGCCAGCAGGGAAGCGAGCCTCCTCGGGGAAGAGGAGGCAGCCCAGCCCCGTCAAGTTGAAAGCCCTGCTTGCACGGAGCTAAGTGCGCCTCCAGTACGGCAGAGCTCTAGCTCTGCTCAGAGCCCCGATCTGGCAGAGTTCCTGGCGCGAGGCTGCTCTGCCGGGGGCTAGCCTTGCCCAGACTTGCCTTGCTTTTAGGCTGCCTCTCCAGGAAGGAGCAGGCAGCAGGAGCCTGGGAGTCGCCACTGGCGCCTTTCTTGCCTCAGCTCCAATCCTGCCTTGCCTTTGCACTTAGGTCCCAGTCCTCCTTAAGGAGAGCTTAGGGGCTGGTGGGTTGCACACTGCCAAGGGCTCCAGCAGTGAGAATTCTGTCAGAGGGAAGGGAAGGGCAACTGCAGGGCTCCTCCAGCGGTTGCTTGGCCGCCCAGATTCAGCGCCACACGGAGAGCACCAGGCTCCCAGGGCCCCTGGCTGGGGTTTTCAGCCCCGCACACACGGAGGCTGATTCCTTGGGTGCCCAGAAAGTGTATGACAGACGTAGGTTCCCTAGCACTCTCCTCCCCAGCAGAGACATGTGCAGGTGTTTGGGGCCTGATCCTGCGTGTCTGGGTTCCTGCCCACAGCCCCAACTCAGGGGAAGCAGCCCCTGAGGCAAGACCTGCTGGAGGAGCCCTGCGCCCCCGCCTGATAGGCGAGTGCACAGCCAGCAGGGAAGCGAGCCTCCTCGGGGGAAGAGGAGGCAGCAAGTCCCCGTCAAGCTGAAATCCCTGCTTACACGAAGCTAAGTGCGACTCCAGTACGGCAGATCTCTAGCTCTGTTCAGAGGCCCGATCTGGCAGAGTTCCTGGCACCAAGATGCTCTGCCATAGGCGAGCCTTGCGCAGACTTGCCTTGCTTTAAGGCTCCCTCCCCAGGAAGGAGCAGGCTGTGTGAGGCTCGGAAACGCCACTGGCGCCTTCCTGGCTTCAGCTCTACCCCTGCCTTGCCTTTGCACTTAGGTCCCAAGCGTCCTTGAGGAGGGCTTAGGGGCTGGTGGGTTGCACACTGCCAAGGGCTCCAGCAGTGAAAGCTCTGTCAGAGGGAAGCGAAGGGCAACAGCAGGGCTCCTTCAGCGGTTCCTTGGCCGCCCAGACAAAGCTCCGCACGGAGAGCACCAGGTTCCAAGGGCCCCTGGCTGGGTTTTGCATCCCCACACTCCCAGAGGCTGACTCCGTGGGTGCCTAGAAAGTGTGTGAGAGACGTAGGTTCCCTAGCACTCTCCTCCCCAGCAGAGACATGTGCAGGTGGTTGGGGCCTTATCCTGCGTGTCTGGGTTCCCGCCCACAGCCTCAACTCAGGGGAAGCAGCCCCTGAGGCAAGACCTGCTGGAGGAGCCCTGCGCGCCCGCCTGATAGGCGAGAGCACAGCCAGCAGTGTAGCGAGCCTCCTCGGGAGAAGAGGAGGCAGCCGAGCCCAGTCAAGAGGAAAGCCCTGCTTGCACGGAGCTAAGTGGCCTCCAGTACGGCAGAGCTCTAGCTCTGCTCAGAGCCCCGATCTGGCAGAGTTTCTGGCGCGAGGCTGCTCGCCGGGGCTCGCCTTGCCCAGACTTGCCTTGCTTTTAGGCTCCTCCCCAGGAAGGAGCTGTCTGAGCGAGCCTGGGAGACGCCACTGGTGCCTTCCTTGCCTCAGCTCCAATCCTGCCTTGCCTTTGCACTAGGTCCAGGCGTCTTGGGAGGGCTTAGGGGGTGGTGGGTTGCACACTGCCAAGGGCTTCAGCAGTGAGAGCTCTGTCAGAGGGAAGGGAAGGGCAACTGCAGGGCTCCTCCAGCGGTTTCTAGGCCGCCTAGAATCAGCGCCGCACCGAGAGCACCAGGCTCCCAGGGCCCCTGGCTGGGGTTTTCAGCCCCGCACACACGGAGGCTGATTCCTTGGGTGCCCAGAAAGTGTATGACAGACGTAGGTTCCCTAGCACTCTCCTCCCCAGCAGAGACATGTGCAGGTGTTTGGGGCCTGATCCTGCGTGTCTGGGTTCCTGCCCACAGCCCCAACTCAGGGGAAGCAGCCCCTGAGGCAAGACCTGCTGGAGGAGCCCTGCGCCCCCGCCTGATAGGCGAGTGCACAGCCAGCAGGGAAGCGAGCCTCCTCGGGGAAGAGGAGGCAGCAAGCCCCGTCAAGTGAAAGCCCTGCTTGCACGAAGCTAAGTGCGACTCCAGTACGGCAGAGCTCTAGCTCTGTTCAGAGCCCGATCTGGCAGAGTTCCTGGCTGCTCTGCCATAGGCGAGCCTTGCCAGACTTGCCTTGCTTTTAGGCTCCCTCCCCAGGAAGGAGCAGGCTGTGGAGGCTGGAAACGCCACTGGCGCCTTCCTGGCTTCAGCTCTACCCCTGCCTTGCCTTTGCACTTAGGTCCCAGCGTCCTTGAGGAGGGCTTAGGGGCTGGTGGGTTGCACACTGCCAAGGGCTCCAGCAGTGAAAGCTCTGTCAGAGGGAAGGAAGGGCAACTGCAGGGCTCCTCAGCGGTTCCTTGGCCGCCCAGACAAAGCTCCGCACGGAGAGCACCAGGTTCCAAGGGCCCCTGGCTGGGTTTTGCATCCCCACACTCCGAGGCTGACTCCGTGGGTGCCTAGAAAGTGTGTGAGAGACGTAGGTTCCCTAGCACTCTCCTCCCCAGCAGAGACATGTGCAGGTGGTTGGGGCCTGATCCTGCGTGTCTGGGTTCCTGCCCACAGCCCAACTCAGGGGAAGCAGCCCCTGAGGCAAGACCTGCTGGAGGAGCCCTGCGCCCCGCCTGATAGGCGAGTGCACAGCCAGCAGGGAAGCGAGCCTCCTCGGGAAAGAGGAGGCAGCCGAGCCCAGTCAAGAGGAAAGCCCTGCTTGCACGGAGCTAAGTGCGCCTCCAGTACGGCAGAGCTCTAGCTCTGCTCAGAGCCCCGATCTGGCAGAGTTCTGGCGCGAGGCTGCTCTGCCGGGGGCTCGCTTGCCAGACTTGCCTTGCTTTTAGGCTCCCTCCCCAGGAAGGAGCTGTCTGAGCGAGCCTGGGAGACGCCACTGGCGCCTTCCTTGCCTCAGCTCCAATCCTGCCTTGCCTTTGCACTTAGGTCCCAGGCGTCCTTGGGAGGGCTTAGGGGCTGGTGGGTTGCACACTGCCAAGGGCTCCAGCAGTGAGAGCTCTGTCAGAGGGAAGGGAAGGGCAACTGCAGGGCTCCTCCAGCGGTTGCTTGGCCGCCCAGAATCAGCGCCGCACGGAGAGCACCAGGCTCCCAGGGCCCCTGGCTGGGGTTTTCAGCCCCGCACACACGGAGGCTGATTCCTTGGGTGCCCAGAAAGTGTATGACAGACGTAGGTTCCCTAGCACTCTCCTCCCCAGCAGAGACATGTGCAGGTGTTTGGGGCCTGATCCTGCGTGTCTGGGTTCCTGCCCACAGCCCCAACTCAGGGGAAGCAGCCCCTGAGGCAAGACCTGCTGGAGGAGCCCTGCGCCCCCGCCTGATAGGCGAGTGCACAGCCAGCAGGGAAGCGAGCCTCCTCGGGGGAAGAGGAGGCAGCAAGCCCCGTCAAGAGAAAGCCCTGCTTGCACGGAGCTAAGTGCGCTCCAGTACGGCAGAGCTCTAGCTCTGTTCAGAGCCCCGATCTGGCAGAGTTCCTGGCTGCTCTGCCGGGCGAGCCTTGCCAGACTTGCCTTGCTTTAAGGCTCCCTCCCCAGGAAGGAGCAGGCTGTGTGAGCTGGAAACGCCACTGGCGCCTTCCTGGCTTCAGCTCTACCCCTGCCTTGCCTTTGCACTTAGGTCCCAGCGTCCTTGAGGAGGGCTTAGGGGCTGGTGGGTTGCACACTGCCAAGGGCTCCAGCAGTGAAAGCTCTGTCAGAGGGAAGGGAAGGGCAACAGCAGGGCTCCTCAGCGGTTCCTTGGCCGCCCAGACAAAGCTCCGCACGGAGAGCACCAGGTCCAAGGGCCCCTGGCTGGGTTTTCAGCCCCACACGAGGCTGATCCTGGGTGCCTAGAAAGTGTATGAGAGACGTAGGTTCCCTAGCACTCTCCTCCCCAGCAGAGACATGTGCAGGTGGTTGGGGCCTGATCCTGCGTGTCTGGGTTCCCGCCCACAGCCCAACTCAGGGGAAGCAGCCCCTGAGGCAAGACCTGCTGGAGGAGCCCTGCGCCCCCGCCTGATAGGCGAGAGCACAGCCAGCAGGTAGCGAGCCTCCTCGGGAGAAGAGGAGGCAGCCGAGCCCAGTCAAGAGGAAAGCCCTGCTTGCACGGAGCTAAGTGCGCCTCCAGTACGGCAGAGCTCTAGCTCTGCTCAGAGCCCCGATCTGGCAGAGTTTCTGGCGCGAGGCTGCTCGCCGGGGCCCTTGCCCAGACTTGCCTTGCTTTTAGGCTCCCTCCAGGAAGGAGCTGTCTGAGCAGCCTGGGAGACGCCACTGGTGCCCTTGCCTCAGCTCCAATCCTGCCTTGCCTTTGCACTAGGTGCCAGGCGTTTGGGGGCTTAGGGGTGGTGGGTTGCACACTGCCAAGGGCTTCAGCAGTGAGAGCTCTGTCAGAGGGAAGGGAAGGGCAACTGCAGGGCTCCTCCAGCGGTTTCTAGGCCGCCTAGAATCAGCGCCGCACGGAGAGCACCAGGCTCCCAGGGCCCCTGGCTGGGGTTTTCAGCCCCGCACACACGGAGGCTGATTCCTTGGGTGCCCAGAAAGTGTATGACAGACGTAGGTTCCCTAGCACTCTCCTCCCCAGCAGAGACATGTGCAGGTGGTTGGGGCCTGATCCTGCGTGTCTGGGTTCCTGCCCACAGCCCCAACTCAGGGGAAGCAGCCCCTGAGGCAAGACCTGCTGGAGGAGCCCTGCGCCCCCGCCTGATAGGCGAGTGCACAGCCAGCAGGGAAGCGAGCCTCCTCGGGGAAGAGGAGGCAGCCCAGCCCGTCAAGTTGAAAGCCCTGCTTGCACGGAGCTAAGTGCGCCTCCAGTACGGCAGAGCTCTAGCTCTGCTCAGAGCCCCGATCTGGCAGAGTTCCTGGCGCGAGCTGCTCTGCCGGGGGCTAGCCTTGCCCAGACTTGCCTTGCTTTTAGGCTGCCTCTCCAGGAAGGAGCAGGCAGCAGGAGCCTGGGAGTCGCCACTGGCGCCTTCTTGCCTCAGCTCCAATCCTGCCTTGCCTTTGCACTTAGGTCCCAGTCCTTTAGGAGGCTTAGGGGCTGGTGGGTTGCACACTGCCAAGGGCTCCAGCAGTGAGAATTCTGTCAGAGGGAAGGGAAGGGCAACTGCAGGGCTCCTCCAGCGGTTGCTTGGCCGCCCAGATTCAGCGCCACACGGAGAGCACCAGGCTCCCAGGGCCCCTGGCTGGGGTTTTCAGCCCCGCACACACGGAGGCTGATTCCTTGGGTGCCCAGAAAGTGTATGACAGACGTAGGTTCCCTAGCACTCTCCTCCCCAGCAGAGACATGTGCAGGTGTTTGGGGCCTGATCCTGCGTGTCTGGGTTCCTGCCCACAGCCCCAACTCAGGGGAAGCAGCCCCTGAGGCAAGACCTGCTGGAGGAGCCCTGCGCCCCCCCTGATAGGCGAGTGCACAGCCAGCAGGGAAGCGAGCCTCCTCGGGGGAAGAGGAGGCAGCAAGCCCCGTCAAGCTGAAATCCCTGCTTGCACGAAGCTAAGTGCGCTCCAGTACGGCAGATCTCTAGCTCTGTTCAGAGGCCCGATCTGGCAGAGTTCCTGGCACCAAGATGCTCTGCCATAGGCGAGCCTTGCGCAGACTTGCCTTGCTTTAAGGCTCCCTCCCAGGAAGGAGCAGGCTGTGTGAGGCTCGGAAACGCCACTGGCGCCTTCCTGGCTTCAGCTCTACTCCCCTGCCTTGCCTTTGCACTTAGGTCCCAAGCGTCCTTGAGGAGGGCTTAGGGGCTGGTGGGTTGCACACTGCCAAGGGCTCCAGCAGTGAAAGCTCTGTCAGAGGGAAGCGAAGGGCAACAGCAGGGCTCCTTCAGCGGTTCCTTGGCCGCCCAGACAAAGCTCCGCACGGAGAGCACCAGGTTCCAAGGGCCCCTGGCTGGGTTTTGCATCCCCACACTCCAGAGGCTGACTCCGTGGGTGCCTAGAAAGTGTGTGAGAGACGTAGGTTCCCTAGCACTCTCCTCCCCAGCAGAGACATGTGCAGGTGGTTGGGGCCTGATCCTGCGTGTCTGGGTTCCCGCCCACAGCCCAACTCAGGGGAAGCAGCCCCTGAGGCAAGACCTGCTGGAGGAGCCCTGCGCGCCCGCCTGATAGGCGAGAGCACAGCCAGCAGTGTAGCGAGCCTCCTCGGGAGAAGAGGAGGCAGCCGAGCCCAGTCAAGAGGAAAGCCCTGCTTGCACGGAGCTAAGTGCCTCCAGTACGGCAGAGCTCTAGCTCTGCTCAGAGCCCCGATCTGGCAGAGTTCTGGCGCGAGGCTGCTCGGCCGGGGGCTCGCCTTGCCCAGACTTGCCTTGCTTTTAGGCTCCCTCCCCAGGAAGGAGCTGTCTGAGCGAGCCTGGGAGACGCCACTGGTGCCTTCCTTGCCTCAGCTCCAATCCTGCCTTGCCTTTGCACATAGGTGCCAGGCGTCCTTGGGGAGGGCTTAGGGGGTGGTGGGTTGCACACTGCCAAGGGCTTCAGCAGTGAGAGCTCTGTCAGAGGGAAGGGAAGGGCAACTGCAGGGCTCCTCCAGCGGTTTCTAGGCCGCCTAGAATCAGCGCCGCACCGAGAGCACCAGGCTCCAGGGCCCCTGGCTGGGGTTTTCAGCCCCGCACACACGGAGGCTGATTCCTTGGGTGCCCAGAAAGTGTATGACAGACGTAGGTTCCCTAGCACTCTCCTCCCCAGCAGAGACATGTGCAGGTGGTTGGGGCCTGATCCTGCGTGTCTGGGTTCCTGCCCACAGCCCCAACTCAGGGGAAGCAGCCCCTGAGGCAAGACCTGCTGGAGGAGCCCTGCGCCCCCGCCTGATAGGCGAGTGCACAGCCAGCAGGGAAGCGAGCCTCCTCGGGGGAAGAGGAGGCAGCCCAGCCCCGTCAAGTTGAAAGCCCTGCTTGCACGGAGCTAAGTGCGCCTCCAGTACGGCAGAGCTCTAGCTCTGCTCAGAGCCCCGATCTGGCAGAGTTCCTGGCGCGAGGCTGCTCTGCCGGGGGGCTAGCCTTGCCCAGACTTGCCTTGCTTTTAGGCTGCCTCTCCAGGAAGGAGCAGGCAGCAGGAGCCTGGGAGTCGCCACTGGCGCCTTTCTTGCCTCAGCTCCAATCCTGCCTTGCCTTTGCACTTAGGTCCCAGTCCTCCTTAAGGAGAGCTTAGGGGCTGGTGGGTTGCACACTGCCAAGGGCTCCAGCAGTGAGAATTCTGTCAGAGGGAAGGGAAGGGCAACTGCAGGGCTCCTCCAGCGGTTGCTTGGCCGCCCAGATTCAGCGCCACACGGAGAGCACCAGGCTCCCAGGTCCCCTGGCTGGGGTTTTCAGCCCCGCACACACGGAGGCTGATTCCTTGGGTGCCCAGAAAGTGTATGACAGACGTAGGTTCCCTAGCACTCTCCTCCCCAGCAGAGACATGTGCAGGTGTTTGGGGCCTGATCCTGCGTGTCTGGGTTCCTGCCCACAGCCCAACTCAGGGGAAGCAGCCCCTGAGGCAAGACCTGCTGGAGGAGCCCTGCGCCCCCGCCTGATAGGCGAGTGCACAGCCAGCAGGGAAGCGAGCCTCCTCGGGGAAGAGGAGGCAGCAAGTCCCCGTCAAGCTGAAATCCCTGCTTACACGAAGCTAAGTGCGACTCCAGTACGGCAGATCTCTAGCTCTGTTCAGAGGCCCGATCTGGCAGAGTTCCTGGCACCAAGATGCTCTGCCATAGGCGAGCCTTGCGCAGACTTGCCTTGCTTTAAGGCTCCCTCCCCAGGAAGGAGCAGGCTGTGTGAGGCTCGGAAACGCCACTGGCGCCTTCCTGGCTTCAGCTCTACCCTGCCTTGCCTTTGCACTTAGGTCCCAAGCGTCCTTGAGGAGGGCTTAGGGGCTGGTGGGTTGCACACTGCCAAGGGCTCCAGCAGTGAAAGCTCTGTCAGAGGGAAGCGAAGGGCAACAGCAGGGCTCCTTCAGCGGTTCCTTGGCCGCCCAGACAAAGCTCCGCACGGAGAGCACCAGGTTCCAAGGGCCCCTGGCTGGGTTTTGCATCCCCACACTCCAGAGGCTGACTCCGTGGGTGCCTAGAAAGTGTGTGAGAGACGTAGGTTCCCTAGCACTCTCCTCCCCAGCAGAGACATGTGCAGGTGGTTGGGGCCTTATCCTGCGTGTCTGGGTTCCCGCCCACAGCCCAACTCAGGGGAAGCAGCCCTGAGGCAAGACCTGCTGGAGGAGCCCTGCGCGCCCGCCTGATAGGCGAGAGCACAGCCAGCAGTGTAGCGAGCCTCCTCGGGAGAAGAGGAGGCAGCCGAGCCCAGTCAAGAGGAAAGCCCTGCTTGCACGGAGCTAAGTGGGCCTCCAGTACGGCAGAGCTCTAGCTCTGCTCAGAGCCCCGATCTGGCAGAGTTTCTGGCGCGAGGCTGCTCGCCGGGGGCTCGCCTTGCCCAGACTTGCCTTGCTTTTAGGCTCCCTCCCAGGAAGGAGCTGTCTGAGCGAGCCTGGGAGACGCCACTGGTGCCTTCCTTGCCTCAGCTCCAATCCTGCCTTGCCTTTGCACATAGGTGCCAGGCGTGTTGGGGAGGGCTTAGGGGGTGGTGGGTTGCACACTGCCAAGGGCTTCAGCAGTGAGAGCTCTGTCAGAGGGAAGGGAAGGGCAACTGCAGGGCTCCTCCAGCGGTTTCTAGGCCGCCTAGAATCAGCGCCGCACCGAGAGCACCAGGCTCCCAGGGCCCCTGGCTGGGGTTTTCAGCCCGCACACACGGAGGCTGATTCCTTGGGTGCCCAGAAAGTGTATGACAGACGTAGGTTCCCTAGCACTCTCCTCCCCAGCAGAGACATGTGCAGGTGTTTGGGGCCTGATCCTGCGTGTCTGGGTTCCTGCCCACAGCCCCAACTCAGGGGAAGCAGCCCCTGAGGCAAGACCTGCTGGAGGAGCCCTGCGCCCCCGCCTGATAGGCGAGTGCACAGCCAGCAGGGAAGCGAGCCTCCTCGGGGGAAGAGGAGGCAGCAAGCCCCGTCAAGCTGAAAGCCCTGCTTGCACGGAGCTAAGTGCGCTCCAGTACGGCAGAGCTCTAGCTCTGCTCAGAGCCCGATCTGGCAGAGTTCCTGGCGCGAGATGCTCTGGGGGGCTAGCCTTGCGCCAGACTTGCCTTGCTTTTAGGCTCCCTCCCCAGGAAGGAGCAGGCTGTGTGAGCCTGGAAACGCCACTGGCGCCTTCCTGGCTTCAGCTCCAATCCTGCCTTGCCTTTGCACTTAGGTCCCAGCGTCCTTGAGGAGGGCTTAGGGGCTGGTGGGTTGCACACTGCCAAGGGCTCCAGCAGTGAAAGCTCTGTCAGAGGGAAGGAAGGGCAACTGCAGGGCTCCTCCAGCGGTTCCTTGGCCGCCCAGACAAAGCGCCGCACGGAGAGCACCAGGTTCCAAGGGCCCCTGGCTGGGTTTTTTCCCACTCCACAGAGGCTGATTCCTTGGGTGCCCAGAAAGTGTATGACAGACGTAGGTTCCCTAGCACTCTCCTCCCCAGCAGAGACATGTGCAGGTGTTGGGGGCCTGATCCTGCGTGTCTGGGTTCCTGCCCACAGCCCCAACTCAGGGGAAGCAGCCCCTGAGGCAAGACCTGCTGGAGGAGCCCTGCGCCCCGCCTGATAGGCGAGAGCACAGCCAGCAGGGAAGCGAGCCTCCTCGGGGAAGAGGAGGCAGCCGAGCCCCGTCAAGAGGAAAGCCCTGCTTGCAGCGGAGCTAAGTGGGCCTCCAGTACGGCAGAGCTCTAGCTCTGCTCAGAGCCCCCGATCTGGCAGAGTTCCTGGCGCGAGGCGCTCTGGCCGGGGCTAGCCTTGCCCAGACTTGCCTTGCTTTTAGGCTGCCTCTCCAGGAAGGAGCAGGCAGCAGGAG
>NW_017211623.1:0-17534 GCF_001704415.2 Capra hircus
CAGAGCATCTTGGTGCCAGGAACTCTGCCAGATCGGGCCTCTGAACAGAGCTAGAGATCTGCCGTACTGGAGTCGCACTTAGCTTCGTGTAAGCAGGGATTTCAGCTTGACGGGGACTTGCTGCCTCCTCTTCCCCCGAGGAGGCTCGCTTCCCTGCTGGCTGTGCACTCGCCTATCAGGCGGGGGCGCAGGGCTCCTCCAGCAGGTCTTGCCTCAGGGGCTGCTTCCCCTGAGTTGGGGCTGTGGGCAGGAACCCAGACACGCAGGATCAGGCCCCAAACACCTGCACATGTCTCTGCTGGGGAGGAGAGTGCTAGGGAACCTACGTCTGTCATACACTTTCTGGGCACCCAAGGAATCAGCCTCCGTGTGTGCGGGGCTGAAAACCCCAGCCAGGGGCCCTGGGAGCCTGGTGCTCTCCGTGTGGCGCTGAATCTGGGCGGCCAAGCAACCGCTGGAGGAGCCCTGCAGTTGCCCTTCCCTTCCCTCTGACAGAATTCTCACTGCTGGAGCCCTTGGCAGTGTGCAACCCACCAGCCCCTAAGCTCTCCTTAAGGAGGACTGGGACCTAAGTGCAAAGGCAAGGCAGGATTGGAGCTGAGGCAAGAAAGGCGCCAGTGGCGACTCCCAGGCTCCTGCTGCCTGCTCCTTCCTGGAGAGGCAGCCTAAAAGCAAGGCAAGTCTGGGCAAGGCTAGCCCCCGGCAGAGCAGCCTCGCGCCAGGAACTCTGCCAGATCGGGGCTCTGAGCAGAGCTAGAGCTCTGCCGTACTGGAGGCGCACTTAGCTCCGTGCAAGCAGGGCTTTCAACTTGACGGGGCTGGGCTGCCTCCTCTTCCCCCGAGGAGGCTCGCTTCCCTGCTGGCTGTGCACTCGCCTATCAGGCGGGGGCGCAGGGCTCCTCCAGCAGGTCTTGCCTCAGGGGCTGCTTCCCCTGAGTTGGGGCTGTGGGCAGGAACCCAGACACGCAGGATCAGGCCCCAAACACCTGCACATGTCTCTGCTGGGGAGGAGAGTGCTAGGGAACCTACGTCTGTCATACACTTTCTGGGCACCCAAGGAATCAGCCTCCGTGTGTGCGGGGCTGAAAACCCCAGCCAGGGGCCCTGGGAGCCTGGTGCTCTCGGTGCGGCGCTGATTCTAGGCGGCCTAGAAACCGCTGGAGGAGCCCTGCAGTTGCCCTTCCCTTCCCTCTGACAGAGCTCTCACTGCTGAAGCCCTTGGCAGTGTGCAACCCACCACCCCCTAAGCCCTCCCCAACGACGCCTGGCACCTATGTGCAAAGGCAAGGCAGGATTGGAGCTGAGGCAAGGAAGGCACCAGTGGCGTCTCCCAGGCTCGCTCAGACAGCTCCTTCCTGGGGAGGGAGCCTAAAAGCAAGGCAAGTCTGGGCAAGGCGAGCCCCCGGCCGAGCAGCCTCGCGCCAGAAACTCTGCCAGATCGGGGCTCTGAGCAGAGCTAGAGCTCTGCCGTACTGGAGGCCCACTTAGCTCCGTGCAAGCAGGGCTTTCCTCTTGACTGGGCTCGGCTGCCTCCTCTTCTCCCGAGGAGGCTCGCTACACTGCTGGCTGTGCTCTCGCCTATCAGGCGGGCGCGCAGGGCTCCTCCAGCAGGTCTTGCCTCAGGGGCTGCTTCCCCTGAGTTGAGGCTGTGGGCGGGAACCCAGACACGCAGGATAAGGCCCCAACCACCTGCACATGTCTCTGCTGGGGAGGAGAGTGCTAGGGAACCTACGTCTCTCACACACTTTCTAGGCACCCACGGAGTCAGCCTCTGGGAGTGTGGGGATGCAAAACCCAGCCAGGGGCCCTTGGAACCTGGTGCTCTCCGTGCGGAGCTTTGTCTGGGCGGCCAAGGAACCGCTGAAGGAGCCCTGCTGTTGCCCTTCGCTTCCCTCTGACAGAGCTTTCACTGCTGGAGCCCTTGGCAGTGTGCAACCCACCAGCCCCTAAGCCCTCCTCAAGGACGCTTGGGACCTAAGTGCAAAGGCAAGGCAGGGGTAGAGCTGAAGCCAGGAAGGCGCCAGTGGCGTTTCCGAGCCTCACACAGCCTGCTCCTTCCTGGGGAGGGAGCCTTAAAGCAAGGCAAGTCTGCGCAAGGCTCGCCTATGGCAGAGCATCTTGGTGCCAGGAACTCTGCCAGATCGGGCCTCTGAACAGAGCTAGAGATCTGCCGTACTGGAGTCGCACTTAGCTTCGTGTAAGCAGGGATTTCAGCTTGACGGGGACTTGCTGCCTCCTCTTCCCCCGAGGAGGCTCGCTTCCCTGCTGGCTGTGCACTCGCCTATCAGGCGGGGGCGCAGGGCTCCTCCAGCAGGTCTTGCCTCAGGGGCTGCTTCCCCTGAGTTGGGGCTGTGGGCAGGAACCCAGACACGCAGGATCAGGCCCCAAACACCTGCACATGTCTCTGCTGGGGAGGAGAGTGCTAGGGAACCTACGTCTGTCATACACTTTCTGGGCACCCAAGGAATCAGCCTCCGTGTGTGCGGGGCTGAAAACCCCAGCCAGGGGCCCTGGGAGCCTGGTGCTCTCCGTGTGGCGCTGAATCTGGGCGGCCAAGCAACCGCTGGAGGAGCCCTGCAGTTGCCCTTCCCTTCCCTCTGACAGAATTCTCACTGCTGGAGCCCTTGGCAGTGTGCAACCCACCAGCCCCTAAGCTCTCCTTAAGGAGGACTGGGACCTAAGTGCAAAGGCAAGGCAGGATTGGAGCTGAGGCAAGAAAGGCGCCAGTGGCGACTCCCAGGCTCCTGCTGCCTGCTCCTTCCTGGAGAGGCAGCCTAAAAGCAAGGCAAGTCTGGGCAAGGCTAGCCCCCGGCAGAGCAGCCTCGCGCCAGGAACTCTGCCAGATCGGGGCTCTGAGCAGAGCTAGAGCTCTGCCGTACTGGAGGCGCACTTAGCTCCGTGCAAGCAGGGCTTTCAACTTGACGGGGCTGGGCTGCCTCCTCTTCCCCCGAGGAGGCTCGCTTCCCTGCTGGCTGTGCACTCGCCTATCAGGCGGGGGCGCAGGGCTCCTCCAGCAGGTCTTGCCTCAGGGGCTGCTTCCCCTGAGTTGGGGCTGTGGGCAGGAACCCAGACACGCAGGATCAGGCCCCAAACACCTGCACATGTCTCTGCTGGGGAGGAGAGTGCTAGGGAACCTACGTCTGTCATACACTTTCTGGGCACCCAAGGAATCAGCCTCCGTGTGTGCGGGGCTGAAAACCCCAGCCAGGGGCCCTGGGAGCCTGGTGCTCTCGGTGCGGCGCTGATTCTAGGCGGCCTAGAAACCGCTGGAGGAGCCCTGCAGTTGCCCTTCCCTTCCCTCTGACAGAGCTCTCACTGCTGAAGCCCTTGGCAGTGTGCAACCCACCACCCCCTAAGCCCTCCCCAACGACGCCTGGCACCTATGTGCAAAGGCAAGGCAGGATTGGAGCTGAGGCAAGGAAGGCACCAGTGGCGTCTCCCAGGCTCGCTCAGACAGCTCCTTCCTGGGGAGGGAGCCTAAAAGCAAGGCAAGTCTGGGCAAGGCGAGCCCCCGGCCGAGCAGCCTCGCGCCAGAAACTCTGCCAGATCGGGGCTCTGAGCAGAGCTAGAGCTCTGCCGTACTGGAGGCCCACTTAGCTCCGTGCAAGCAGGGCTTTCCTCTTGACTGGGCTCGGCTGCCTCCTCTTCTCCCGAGGAGGCTCGCTACACTGCTGGCTGTGCTCTCGCCTATCAGGCGGGCGCGCAGGGCTCCTCCAGCAGGTCTTGCCTCAGGGGCTGCTTCCCCTGAGTTGAGGCTGTGGGCGGGAACCCAGACACGCAGGATAAGGCCCCAACCACCTGCACATGTCTCTGCTGGGGAGGAGAGTGCTAGGGAACCTACGTCTCTCACACACTTTCTAGGCACCCACGGAGTCAGCCTCTGGGAGTGTGGGGATGCAAAACCCAGCCAGGGGCCCTTGGAACCTGGTGCTCTCCGTGCGGAGCTTTGTCTGGGCGGCCAAGGAACCGCTGAAGGAGCCCTGCTGTTGCCCTTCGCTTCCCTCTGACAGAGCTTTCACTGCTGGAGCCCTTGGCAGTGTGCAACCCACCAGCCCCTAAGCCCTCCTCAAGGACGCTTGGGACCTAAGTGCAAAGGCAAGGCAGGGGTAGAGCTGAAGCCAGGAAGGCGCCAGTGGCGTTTCCGAGCCTCACACAGCCTGCTCCTTCCTGGGGAGGGAGCCTTAAAGCAAGGCAAGTCTGCGCAAGGCTCGCCTATGGCAGAGCATCTTGGTGCCAGGAACTCTGCCAGATCGGGCCTCTGAACAGAGCTAGAGATCTGCCGTACTGGAGTCGCACTTAGCTTCGTGTAAGCAGGGATTTCAGCTTGACGGGGACTTGCTGCCTCCTCTTCCCCGAGGAGGCTCGCTTCCCTGCTGGCTGTGCACTCGCCTATCAGGCGGGGGCGCAGGGCTCCTCCAGCAGGTCTTGCCTCAGGGGCTGCTTCCCCTGAGTTGGGGCTGTGGGCAGGAACCCAGACACGCAGGATCAGGCCCCAAACACCTGCACATGTCTCTGCTGGGGAGGAGAGTGCTAGGGAACCTACGTCTGTCATACACTTTCTGGGCACCCAAGGAATCAGCCTCCGTGTGTGCGGGGCTGAAAACCCCAGCCAGGGGCCCTGGGAGCCTGGTGCTCTCCGTGTGGCGCTGAATCTGGGCGGCCAAGCAACCGCTGGAGGAGCCCTGCAGTTGCCCTTCCCTTCCCTCTGACAGAATTCTCACTGCTGGAGCCCTTGGCAGTGTGCAACCCACCAGCCCCTAAGCTCTCCTTAAGGAGGACTGGGACCTAAGTGCAAAGGCAAGGCAGGATTGGAGCTGAGGCAAGAAAGGCGCCAGTGGCGACTCCCAGGCTCCTGCTGCCTGCTCCTTCCTGGAGAGGCAGCCTAAAAGCAAGGCAAGTCTGGGCAAGGCTAGCCCCCGGCAGAGCAGCCTCGCGCCAGGAACTCTGCCAGATCGGGGCTCTGAGCAGAGCTAGAGCTCTGCCGTACTGGAGGCGCACTTAGCTCCGTGCAAGCAGGGCTTTCAACTTGACGGGGCTGGGCTGCCTCCTCTTCCCCCGAGGAGGCTCGCTTCCCTGCTGGCTGTGCACTCGCCTATCAGGCGGGGGCGCAGGGCTCCTCCAGCAGGTCTTGCCTCAGGGGCTGCTTCCCCTGAGTTGGGGCTGTGGGCAGGAACCCAGACACGCAGGATCAGGCCCCAAACACCTGCACATGTCTCTGCTGGGGAGGAGAGTGCTAGGGAACCTACGTCTGTCATACACTTTCTGGGCACCCAAGGAATCAGCCTCCGTGTGTGCGGGGCTGAAAACCCCAGCCAGGGGCCCTGGGAGCCTGGTGCTCTCGGTGCGGCGCTGATTCTAGGCGGCCTAGAAACCGCTGGAGGAGCCCTGCAGTTGCCCTTCCCTTCCCTCTGACAGAGCTCTCACTGCTGAAGCCCTTGGCAGTGTGCAACCCACCACCCCCTAAGCCCTCCCCAACGACGCCTGGCACCTATGTGCAAAGGCAAGGCAGGATTGGAGCTGAGGCAAGGAAGGCACCAGTGGCGTCTCCCAGGCTCGCTCAGACAGCTCCTTCCTGGGGAGGGAGCCTAAAAGCAAGGCAAGTCTGGGCAAGGCGAGCCCCGGCCGAGCAGCCTCGCGCCAGAAACTCTGCCAGATCGGGGCTCTGAGCAGAGCTAGAGCTCTGCCGTACTGGAGGCGCACTTAGCTCCGTGCAAGCAGGGCTTTCCTCTTGACTGGGCTCGGCTGCCTCCTCTTCTCCCGAGGAGGCTCGCTACACTGCTGGCTGTGCTCTCGCCTATCAGGCGGGCGCGCAGGGCTCCTCCAGCAGGTCTTGCCTCAGGGGCTGCTTCCCCTGAGTTGAGGCTGTGGGCGGGAACCCAGACACGCAGGATAAGGCCCCAACCACCTGCACATGTCTCTGCTGGGGAGGAGAGTGCTAGGGAACCTACGTCTCTCACACACTTTCTAGGCACCCACGGAGTCAGCCTCTGGGAGTGTGGGGATGCAAAACCCAGCCAGGGGCCCTTGGAACCTGGTGCTCTCCGTGCGGAGCTTTGTCTGGGCGGCCAAGGAACCGCTGAAGGAGCCCTGCTGTTGCCCTTCGCTTCCCTCTGACAGAGCTTTCACTGCTGGAGCCCTTGGCAGTGTGCAACCCACCAGCCCCTAAGCCCTCCTCAAGGACGCTTGGACCTAAGTGCAAAGGCAAGGCAGGGGTAGAGCTGAAGCCAGGAAGGCGCCAGTGGCGTTTCCGAGCCTCACACAGCCTGCTCCTTCCTGGGGAGGGAGCCTTAAAGCAAGGCAAGTCTGCGCAAGGCTCGCCTATGGCAGAGCATCTTGGTGCCAGGAACTCTGCCAGATCGGGCCTCTGAACAGAGCTAGAGATCTGCCGTACTGGAGTCGCACTTAGCTTCGTGTAAGCAGGGATTTCAGCTTGACGGGGACTTGCTGCCTCCTCTTCCCCCGAGGAGGCTCGCTTCCCTGCTGGCTGTGCACTCGCCTATCAGGCGGGGGCGCAGGGCTCCTCCAGCAGGTCTTGCCTCAGGGGCTGCTTCCCCTGAGTTGGGGCTGTGGGCAGGAACCCAGACACGCAGGATCAGGCCCCAAACACCTGCACATGTCTCTGCTGGGGAGGAGAGTGCTAGGGAACCTACGTCTGTCATACACTTTCTGGGCACCCAAGGAATCAGCCTCCGTGTGTGCGGGGCTGAAAACCCCAGCCAGGGGCCCTGGGAGCCTGGTGCTCTCCGTGTGGCGCTGAATCTGGGCGGCCAAGCAACCGCTGGAGGAGCCCTGCAGTTGCCCTTCCCTTCCCTCTGACAGAATTCTCACTGCTGGAGCCCTTGGCAGTGTGCAACCCACCAGCCCCTAAGCTCTCCTTAAGGAGGACTGGGACCTAAGTGCAAAGGCAAGGCAGGATTGGAGCTGAGGCAAGAAAGGCGCCAGTGGCGACTCCCAGGCTCCTGCTGCCTGCTCCTTCCTGGAGAGGCAGCCTAAAAGCAAGGCAAGTCTGGGCAAGGCTAGCCCCGGCAGAGCAGCCTCGCGCCAGGAACTCTGCCAGATCGGGGCTCTGAGCAGAGCTAGAGCTCTGCCGTACTGGAGGCGCACTTAGCTCCGTGCAAGCAGGGCTTTCAACTTGACGGGGCTGGGCTGCCTCCTCTTCCCCCGAGGAGGCTCGCTTCCCTGCTGGCTGTGCACTCGCCTATCAGGCGGGGGCGCAGGGCTCCTCCAGCAGGTCTTGCCTCAGGGGCTGCTTCCCCTGAGTTGGGGCTGTGGGCAGGAACCCAGACACGCAGGATCAGGCCCCAAACACCTGCACATGTCTCTGCTGGGGAGGAGAGTGCTAGGGAACCTACGTCTGTCATACACTTTCTGGGCACCCAAGGAATCAGCCTCCGTGTGTGCGGGGCTGAAAACCCCAGCCAGGGGCCCTGGGAGCCTGGTGCTCTCGGTGCGGCGCTGATTCTAGGCGGCCTAGAAACCGCTGGAGGAGCCCTGCAGTTGCCCTTCCCTTCCCTCTGACAGAGCTCTCACTGCTGAAGCCCTTGGCAGTGTGCAACCCACCACCCCCTAAGCCCTCCCCAAACGACGCCTGGCACCTATGTGCAAAGGCAAGGCAGGATTGGAGCTGAGGCAAGGAAGGCACCAGTGGCGTCTCCCAGGCTCGCTCAGACAGCTCCTTCCTGGGGAGGGAGCCTAAAAGCAAGGCAAGTCTGGGCAAGGCGAGCCCCCGGCCGAGCAGCCTCGCGCCAGAAACTCTGCCAGATCGGGGCTCTGAGCAGAGCTAGAGCTCTGCCGTACTGGAGGCCACTTAGCTCCGTGCAAGCAGGGCTTTCCTCTTGACTGGGCTCGGCTGCCTCCTCTTCTCCCGAGGAGGCTCGCTACACTGCTGGCTGTGCTCTCGCCTATCAGGCGGCGCGCAGGGCTCCTCCAGCAGGTCTTGCCTCAGGGGCTGCTTCCCCTGAGTTGGGCTGTGGGCGGGAACCCAGACACGCAGGATAAGGCCCCAACCACCTGCACATGTCTCTGCTGGGGAGGAGAGTGCTAGGGAACCTACGTCTCTCACACACTTTCTAGGCACCCACGGAGTCAGCCTCTGGGAGTGTGGGGATGCAAAACCCAGCCAGGGGCCCTTGGAACCTGGTGCTCTCCGTGCGGAGCTTTGTCTGGGCGGCCAAGGAACCGCTGAAGGAGCCCTGCTGTTGCCCTTCGCTTCCCTCTGACAGAGCTTTCACTGCTGGAGCCCTTGGCAGTGTGCAACCCACCAGCCCCTAAGCCCTCCTCAAGGACGCTTGGGACCTAAGTGCAAAGGCAAGGCAGGATAGAGCTGAAGCCAGGAAGGCGCCAGTGGCGTTTCCGAGCCTCACACAGCCTGCTCCTTCCTGGGAGGGAGCCTTAAAGCAAGGCAAGTCTGCGCAAGGCTCGCCCGGCAGAGCATCTTGGTGCCAGGAACTCTGCCAGATCGGGCTCTGAACAGAGCTAGAGATCTGCCGTACTGGAGTCGCACTTAGCTTCGTGCAAGCAGGGATTTCAGCTTGACGGGACTTGCTGCCTCCTCTTCCCCGAGGAGGCTCGCTTCCCTGCTGGCTGTGCACTCGCCTATCAGGGGGGGCGCAGGGCTCCTCCAGCAGGTCTTGCCTCAGGGGCTGCTTCCCCTGAGTTGGGGCTGTGGGCAGGAACCCAGACACGCAGGATCAGGCCCCAAACACCTGCACATGTCTCTGCTGGGGAGGAGAGTGCTAGGGAACCTACGTCTGTCATACACTTTCTGGGCACCCAAGGAATCAGCCTCCGTGTGTGGGCTGAAAACCCCAGCCAGGGGCCCTGGAGCCTGGTGCTCTCCGTGCGGCGCTGATCTGGGCGGCCAAAACCGCTGGAGGAGCCCTGCAGTTGCCCTTCCCTTCCCTCTGACAGAGCTCTCACTGCTGGAGCCCTTGGCAGTGTGCAACCCACCAGCCCCTAAGCCCTCCAAGGACGACTGGGACCTAGTGCAAAGGCAAGGCAGGATTGGAGCTGAGGCAAGAAGGCGCCAGTGGCGACTCCCAGGCTCGCTGCCTGCTCCTTCCTGGGAGGAGCCTAAAAGCAAGGCAAGTCTGGGCAAGGCAGCCCCGGCAGAGCAGCCTCGCGCCAGAACTCTGCCAGATCGGGCTCTGAGCAGAGCTAGAGCTCTGCCGTACTGGAGGCCACTTAGCTCCGTGCAAGCAGGGCTTTCCTTGACGGGCTGCTGCCTCCTCTTCCCCCGAGGAGGCTCGCTTCCCTGCTGGCTGTGCACTCGCCTATCAGGCGGGGGCGCAGGGCTCCTCCAGCAGGTCTTGCCTCAGGGCTGCTTCCCCTGAGTTGGGGCTGTGGGCGGAACCCAGACACGCAGGATAGGCCCCAACACCTGCACATGTCTCTGCTGGGGAGGAGAGTGCTAGGGAACCTACGTCTGTCAACACTTTCTGGGCACCCATCAGCCTCCGTGTGTGCGGGGCTGAAAACCCAGCCAGGGGCCTGGAGCCTGGTGCTCTCCGTGGGCGCTGATCTGGGCGGCCAAGCAACCGCTGGAGGAGCCCTGCAGTTGCCCTTCCCTTCCCTCTGACAGAGTTCTCACTGCTGGAGCCCTTGGCAGTGTGCAACCCACCAGCCCCTAAGCCTCCTTAAGGAGGCTGGGACCTAAGTGCAAAGGCAAGGCAGGATTGGAGCTGAGGCAAGAAAGGCGCCAGTGGCGAGGCTCCACTGCCTGCTCCTTCCTGGGAGGCAGCCTAAAAGCAAGGCAAGTCTGGGCAAGGCTAGCCCCGGCAGAGCAGCCTCGCGCCAGGAACTCTGCCAGATCGGGGCTCTGAGCAGAGCTAGAGCTCTGCCGTACTGGAGGCGCACTTAGCTCCGTGCAAGCAGGGCTTTCAACTTGACGGGGCTGGGCTGCCTCCTCTTTCCCCGAGGAGGCTCGCTTCCCTGCTGGCTGTGCACTCGCCTATCAGGGGGGCGCAGGGCTCCTCCAGCAGGTCTTGCCTCAGGGGCTGCTTCCCCTGAGTTGGGGGCTGTGGGCAGGAACCCAGACACGCAGGATCAGGCCCCAAACACCTGCACATGTCTCTGCTGGGGAGGAGAGTGCTAGGGAACCTACGTCTGTCATACACTTTCTGGGCACCCAAGGAATCAGCCTCCGTGTGTGCGGGGCTGAAAACCCCAGCCAGGGGCCCTGGGAGCCTGGTGCTCTCGGTGCGGCGCTGATTCTAGGCGGCCTAGAAACCGCTGGAGGAGCCCTGCAGTTGCCCTTCCCTTCCCTCTGACAGAGCTCTCACTGCTGAAGCCCTTGGCAGTGTGCAACCCACCACCCCTAAGCCCTCCCCAACGACGCCTGGCACCTATGTGCAAAGGCAAGGCAGGATTGGAGCTGAGGCAAGGAAGGCACCAGTGGCGTCTCCCAGGCTCGCTCAGACAGCTCCTTCCTGGGAGGGAGCCTAAAAGCAAGGCAAGTCTGGGCAAGGCGAGCCCCCGGCCGAGCAGCCTCGCGCCAGAAACTCTGCCAGATCGGGGCTCTGAGCAGAGCTAGAGCTCTGCCGTACTGGAGGCCCACTTAGCTCCGTGCAAGCAGGGCTTTCCTCTTGACTGGGCTCGGCTGCCTCCTCTTCTCCCGAGGAGGCTCGCTACACTGCTGGCTGTGCTCTCGCCTATCAGGCGGGCGCGCAGGGCTCCTCCAGCAGGTCTTGCCTCAGGGCTGCTTCCCCTGAGTTGAGGCTGTGGGCGGGAACCCAGACACGCAGGATAAGGCCCCAACCACCTGCACATGTCTCTGCTGGGGAGGAGAGTGCTAGGGAACCTACGTCTCTCACACACTTTCTAGGCACCCACGGAGTCAGCCTCTGGGAGTGTGGGGATGCAAAACCCAGCCAGGGGCCCTTGGAACCTGGTGCTCTCCGTGCGGAGCTTTGTCTGGGCGGCCAAGGAACCGCTGAAGGAGCCCTGCTGTTGCCCTTCGCTTCCCTCTGACAGAGCTTTCACTGCTGGAGCCCTTGGCAGTGTGCAACCCACCAGCCCCTAAGCCCTCCTCAAGGACGCTTGGGACCTAAGTGCAAAGGCAAGGCAGGGGGTAGAGCTGAAGCCAGGAAGGCGCCAGTGGCGTTTCCGAGCCTCACACAGCCTGCTCCTTCCTGGGGAGGGAGCCTTAAAGCAAGGCAAGTCTGCGCAAGGCTCGCCTATGGCAGAGCATCTTGGTGCCAGGAACTCTGCCAGATCGGGCCTCTGAACAGAGCTAGAGATCTGCCGTACTGGAGTCGCACTTAGCTTCGTGTAAGCAGGGATTTCAGCTTGACGGGGACTTGCTGCCTCCTCTTTCCCCGAGGAGGCTCGCTTCCCTGCTGGCTGTGCACTCGCCTATCAGGCGGGGGCGCAGGGCTCCTCCAGCAGGTCTTGCCTCAGGGGCTGCTTCCCCTGAGTTGGGGCTGTGGGCAGGAACCCAGACACGCAGGATCAGGCCCCAAACACCTGCACATGTCTCTGCTGGGGAGGAGAGTGCTAGGGAACCTACGTCTGTCATACACTTTCTGGGCACCCAAGGAATCAGCCTCCGTGTGTGCGGGGCTGAAAACCCCAGCCAGGGGACCTGGGAGCCTGGTGCTCTCCGTGTGGCGCTGAATCTGGGCGGCCAAGCAACCGCTGGAGGAGCCCTGCAGTTGCCCTTCCCTTCCCTCTGACAGAATTCTCACTGCTGGAGCCCTTGGCAGTGTGCAACCCACCAGCCCCTAAGCTCTCCTTAAGGAGGACTGGGACCTAAGTGCAAAGGCAAGGCAGGATTGGAGCTGAGGCAAGAAAGGCGCCAGTGGCGACTCCCAGGCTCCTGCTGCCTGCTCCTTCCTGGAGAGGCAGCCTAAAAGCAAGGCAAGTCTGGGCAAGGCTAGCCCCGGCAGAGCAGCCTCGCGCCAGGAACTCTGCCAGATCGGGGCTCTGAGCAGAGCTAGAGCTCTGCCGTACTGGAGGCGCACTTAGCTCCGTGCAAGCAGGGCTTTCAACTTGACGGGGCTGGGCTGCCTCCTCTTCCCCCGAGGAGGCTCGCTTCCCTGCTGGCTGTGCACTCGCCTATCAGGGGGGGCGCAGGGCTCCTCCAGCAGGTCTTGCCTCAGGGGCTGCTTCCCCTGAGTTGGGGCTGTGGGCAGGAACCCAGACACGCAGGATCAGGCCCCAAACACCTGCACATGTCTCTGCTGGGGAGGAGAGTGCTAGGGAACCTACGTCTGTCATACACTTTCTGGGCACCCAAGGAATCAGCCTCCGTGTGTGCGGGGCTGAAAACCCCAGCCAGGGGCCCTGGGAGCCTGGTGTGCTCTCGGTGCGGCGCTGATTCTAGGCGGCCTAGAAACCGCTGGAGGAGCCCTGCAGTTGCCCTTCCCTTCCCTCTGACAGAGCTCTCACTGCTGAAGCCCTTGGCAGTGTGCAACCCACCACCCCCTAAGCCCTCCCCAACGACGCCTGGCACCTATGTGCAAAGGCAAGGCAGGATTGGAGCTGAGGCAAGGAAGGCACCAGTGGCGTCTCCCAGGCTCGCTCAGACAGCTCCTTCCTGGGGAGGGAGCCTAAAAGCAAGGCAAGTCTGGGCAAGGCGAGCCCCGGCCGAGCAGCCTCGCGCCAGAAACTCTGCCAGATCGGGGCTCTGAGCAGAGCTAGAGCTCTGCCGTACTGGAGGCCCACTTAGCTCCGTGCAAGCAGGGCTTTCCTCTTGACTGGGCTCGGCTGCCTCCTCTTCTCCCGAGGAGGCTCGCTACACTGCTGGCTGTGCTCTCGCCTATCAGGGCGCGCAGGGCTCCTCCAGCAGGTCTTGCCTCAGGGGCTGCTTCCCCTGAGTTGAGGCTGTGGGCGGGAACCCAGACACGCAGGATAAGGCCCCAACCACCTGCACATGTCTCTGCTGGGGAGGAGAGTGCTAGGGAACCTACGTCTCTCACACACTTTCTAGGCACCCACGGAGTCAGCCTCTGGGAGTGTGGGGATGCAAAACCCAGCCAGGGGCCCTTGGAACCTGGTGCTCTCCGTGCGGAGCTTTGTCTGGGCGGCCAAGGAACCGCTGAAGGAGCCCTGCTGTTGCCCTTCGCTTCCCTCTGACAGAGCTTTCACTGCTGGAGCCCTTGGCAGTGTGCAACCCACCAGCCCCTAAGCCCTCCTCAAGGACGCTTGGGACCTAAGTGCAAAGGCAAGGCAGGGGTAGAGCTGAAGCCAGGAAGGCGCCAGTGGCGTTTCCGAGCCTCACACAGCCTGCTCCTTCCTGGGGAGGGAGCCTTAAAGCAAGGCAAGTCTGCGCAAGGCTCGCCTATGGCAGAGCATCTTGGTGCCAGGAACTCTGCCAGATCGGGCCTCTGAACAGAGCTAGAGATCTGCCGTACTGGAGTCGCACTTAGCTTCGTGTAAGCAGGGATTTCAGCTTGACGGGGACTTGCTGCCTCCTCTTCCCCGAGGAGGCTCGCTTCCCTGCTGGCTGTGCACTCGCCTATCAGGCGGGGCGCAGGGCTCCTCCAGCAGGTCTTGCCTCAGGGGCTGCTTCCCCTGAGTTGGGGCTGTGGGCAGGAACCCAGACACGCAGGATCAGGCCCCAAACACCTGCACATGTCTCTGCTGGGAGGAGAGTGCTAGGGAACCTACGTCTGTCATACACTTTCTGGGCACCCAAGGAATCAGCCTCCGTGTGTGCGGGGCTGAAAACCCCAGCCAGGGGACCTGGGAGCCTGGTGCTCTCCGTGTGGCGCTGAATCTGGGCGGCCAAGCAACCGCTGGAGGAGCCCTGCAGTTGCCCTTCCCTTCCCTCTGACAGAATTCTCACTGCTGGAGCCCTTGGCAGTGTGCAACCCACCAGCCCCTAAGCTCTCCTTAAGGAGGACTGGGACCTAAGTGCAAAGGCAAGGCAGGATTGGAGCTGAGGCAAGAAAGGCGCCAGTGGCGACTCCCAGGCTCCTGCTGCCTGCTCCTTCCTGGAGAGGCAGCCTAAAAGCAAGGCAAGTCTGGGCAAGGCTAGCCCCGGCAGAGCAGCCTCGCGCCAGGAACTCTGCCAGATCGGGGCTCTGAGCAGAGCTAGAGCTCTGCCGTACTGGAGGCGCACTTAGCTCCGTGCAAGCAGGGCTTTCAACTTGACGGGGCTGGGCTGCCTCCTCTTCCCGAGGAGGCTCGCTTCCCTGCTGGCTGTGCACTCGCCTATCAGGGGGCGCAGGGCTCCTCCAGCAGGTCTTGCCTCAGGGCTGCTTCCCCTGAGTTGGGGCTGTGGGCAGGAACCCAGACACGCAGGATCAGGCCCCAACACCTGCACATGTCTCTGCTGGGGAGGAGAGTGCTAGGGAACCTACGTCTGTCATACACTTTCTGGGCACCCAAGGAATCAGCCTCCGTGTGTGCGGGGCTGAAAACCCCAGCCAGGGGCCCTGGGAGGTGCTCTCGGTGCGGCGCTGATTCTAGGCGGCCTAGAAACCGCTGGAGGAGCCCTGCAGTTGCCCTTCCCTTCCCTCTGACAGAGCTCTCACTGCTGAAGCCCTTGGCAGTGTGCAACACCACCCCCTAAGCCCTCCCCAACGACGCCTGGCACCTATGTGCAAAGGCAAGGCAGGATTGGAGCTGAGGCAAGGAAGGCACCAGTGGCGTCTCCCAGGCTCGCTCAGACAGCTCCTTCCTGGGGAGGGAGCCTAAAAGCAAGGCAAGTCTGGGCAAGGCGACCGGCCGAGCAGCCTCGCGCCAGAAACTCTGCCAGATCGGGGCTCTGAGCAGAGCTAGAGCTCTGCCGTACTGGAGGCCCACTTAGCTCCGTGCAAGCAGGGCTTTCCTCTTGACTGGGCTCGGCTGCCTCCTCTTCTCCCGAGGAGGCTCGCTACACTGCTGGCTGTGCTCTCGCCTATCAGGCGGGCGCAGGGCTCCTCCAGCAGGTCTTGCCTCAGGGGCTGCTTCCCCTGAGTTGAGGCTGTGGGCGGGAACCCAGACACGCAGGATAAGGCCCCAACCACCTGCACATGTCTCTGCTGGGGAGGAGAGTGCTAGGGAACCTACGTCTCTCACACACTTTCTAGGCACCCACGGAGTCAGCCTCTGGGAGTGTGGGGATGCAAAACCCAGCCAGGGGCCCTTGGAACCTGGTGCTCTCCGTGCGGAGCTTTGTCTGGGCGGCCAAGGAACCGCTGAAGGAGCCCTGCTGTTGCCCTTCGCTTCCCTCTGACAGAGCTTTCACTGCTGGAGCCCTTGGCAGTGTGCAACCCACCAGCCCCTAAGCCCTCCTCAAGGACGCTTGGGACCTAAGTGCAAAGGCAAGGCAGGGGTAGAGCTGAAGCCAGGCGCCAGTGGCGTTTCCGAGCCTCACACAGCCTGCTCCTTCCTGGGAGGGAGCCTTAAAGCAAGGCAAGTCTGCGCAAGGCTCGCCGGCAGAGCATCTTGGTGCCAGGAACTCTGCCAGATCGGGCCTCTGAACAGAGCTAGAGATCTGCCGTACTGGAGTCGCACTTAGCTTCGTAAGCAGGGATTTCAGCTTGACTTGCTCTCCTCTTCCCCGAGGCTCGCTTCCCTGCTGGCTGTGCACTCGCCTATCAGGCGGGGGCGCAGGGCTCCTCCAGCAGGTCTTGCCTCAGGGGCTGCTTCCCCTGAGTTGGGGCTGTGGGCAGGAACCCAGACACGCAGGATCAGGCCCCAAACACCTGCACATGTCTCTGCTGGGGAGGAGAGTGCTAGGGAACCTACGTCTGTCATACACTTTCTGGGCACCCAAGGAATCAGCCTCCGTGTGTGCGGGGCTGAAAACCCCAGCCAGGGGCCTGGGAGCCTGGTGCTCTCCGTGTGGCGCTGAATCTGGGCGGCCAAGCAACCGCTGGAGGAGCCCTGCAGTTGCCCTTCCCTTCCCTCTGACAGAATTCTCACTGCTGGAGCCCTTGGCAGTGTGCCTAAGCCTCCTTAAGGAGGACTGGACCTAAGTGCAAAGGCAAGCAGGATTGGAGCTGAGGCAAGAAAGGCGCCAGTGGCGACTCCCAGGCTCCTGCTGCCTGCTCCTTCCTGGGAGGCAGCCTAAAAGCAAGGCAAGTCTGGGCAAGGCTAGCCCCCGGCAGAGCAGCCTCGCGCCAGGAACTCTGCCAGATCGGGCTCTGAGCAGAGCTAGAGCTCTGCCGTACTGGAGGCGCACTTAGCTCCGTGCAAGCAGGGGCTTTCAACTTGACGGGGCTGGGCTGCCTCCTCTTCCCCGAGGAGGCTCGCTTCCCTGCTGGCTGTGCACTCGCCTATCAGGCGGGGCGCAGGGCTCCTCCAGCAGGTCTTGCCTCAGGGGCTGCTTCCCCTGAGTTGGGCTGTGGGCAGGAACCCAGACACGCAGGATCAGGCCCCAAACACCTGCACATGTCTCTGCTGGGAGGAGAGTGCTAGGGAACCTACGTCTGTCATACACTTTCTGGGCACCCAAGGAATCAGCCTCCGTGTGTGCGGGGCTGAAAACCCCAGCCAGGGGCCCTGGGAGCCTGGTGCTCTCCGTGTGCGCTGAATCTGGCGGCCAAGCAACCGCTGGAGGAGCCCTGCAGTTGCCCTTCCCTTCCCTCTGACAGAATTCTCACTGCTGGAGCCCTTGCAGTGTGCAACCCACCAGCCCTAAGCCCTCCTTAAGGAGGACTGGGACCTAAGTGCAAAGGCAAGGCAGGATTGGAGCTGAGGCAAGAAAGGCGCCAGTGGCGACTCCCAGGCTCCTGCTGCCTGCTCCTTCCTGGAGGGCAGCCTAAAAGCAAGGCAAGTCTGGCAAGGCTAGCCCCCGGCAGAGCAGCCTCGCGCCAGGAACTCTGCCAGATCGGGCTCTGAGCAGAGCTAGAGCTCTGCCGTACTGGAGGCCGCACTTAGCTCCGTGCAAGCAGGGCTTTCACTTGACGGGGCTGGGCTGCCTCCTCTTCCCCCGAGGAGGCTCGCTTCCCTGCTGGCTGTGCACTCGCCTATCAGGCGGGGGCGCAGGGCTCCTCCAGCAGGTCTTGCCTCAGGGCTGCTTCCCCTGAGTTGGGGCTGTGGGCAGGAACCCAGACACGCAGGATCAGGCCCCAACACCTGCACATGTCTCTGCTGGGGAGGAGAGTGCTAGGGAACCTACGTCTGTCATACACTTTCTGGGCACCCAAGGAATCAGCCTCCGTGTGTGCGGGGCTGAAAACCCCAGCCAGGGGCCCTGGGAGCCTGGTGCTCTCGGTGCGGCGCTGAATTCTAGGCGGCCTAGAAACCGCTGGAGGAGCCCTGCAGTTGCCCTTCCCTTCCCTCTGACAGAGCTCTCACTGCTGAAGCCTTGGCAGTGTGCAACCCACCACCCCCTAAGCCCTCCCCAAGGACGCCTGGCACCTAAGTGCAAAGGCAAGGCAGGATTGGAGCTGAGGCAAGAAGGCACCAGTGGCGTCTCCCAGCTCGCTGCAGCTCCTTCCTGGGGAGGGAGCCTAAAAGCAAGGCAAGTCTGGGCAAGGCGAGCGTAGCAGCCAGATCAAAACTCTGCCAGATCGGGCTCTGAGCAGAGCTAGAGCTCTGCCGTACTTGGAGAAGAGAGAGTGGCACTAACAACCAAATCGGTACGAACTACAAGTGCTGCT
>NW_017211624.1:0-17534 GCF_001704415.2 Capra hircus
CTTACCCTGCGTTTTCGGGAAAAGAATTCCCGGCGTTCCGTCGCATCTCAAGAGGAAGCGCTCTCCACAGGAAAGGCGAGAGGAACTCCAGGGTCGTGCCACCATTCCCAGAGTCCCCAGAGGTCTCAGTCCATTCCAGGGAAACCTGTTTTTCATGCACTGCCATGACTTTCAAGCCGAGAAACGACTCACACAACGGTGGCATTTTGGACAGCCGTGTGGGAAACCCTCGTGGGAAAGCCTCGAGGGAAAGCCACAGATCCCTTGCTGCCCGCGAAGGGAAGCGCGACACTGCAGCTAGAGCTCAGGAGTAGAGCCCACCTGCATGGCCCCATTCGAGACGAGGACTGACTCCCGTGGGGAGACTCCAGAAGTACCCCAAGATCCATGTCAGCGCTGGAGAGGAATCCTCAGGTTCCGGCACCCACTCCACACGAGATCGTAGGCCCGGCATCGACGGGAGAGGAATTCCGAGAGGTCCCGAGTAACTCGCATAGGGAATGGCCTTTCCAGAGGCCACCAAAGCAGGTCCCTGAGGTCCCCGTCGTAAGTCGAGAGCACCTGTCGCAACTCGAGAAAATCCAGGAGGTTCTCCCTCCAGGCGAGATGAGGCCCATTTCCGCTGAGGCGACTCGAGGCTAATCACACCTAACCTCTGAAACTTCCAAAGGGTCCTTCACGTCCTTGCTGCAACTCAAGAATTTCCCCGACATACCTGTCTCCACTCGAGAGGAAGCACGAGAGTCCTGCCCACATCCAGAGGAGCCCCGTTTCCGTCTCCTACTCGAGAGGAGGGATCCATTCCCTGCGTTGTCGGGAAAGAATTCCCGGTGTTCCTGTAGCATCTCAAGAGGAGGCGCTCTCCACAGGAAAGGCGAGAGGAACTCCAGGGTCGTGCCACCATTCCCAGAGTCCCCCAGATGTCTCAATCCATTCCAGGGAAACCTGTTTTCCTGCATTGCCTTGGCTTTCAAGCCTAGGATCGACTCACACCACGGTGGCACGTGGGACAGCCCTTTGGGAAAGCCTCGTGGGAAAGCCTCGTGGGAAAGACTCGAGGGAAAGCCACAGATCCCTTACTCCACAAGAAGGGAAGCGAGATACTGCAGCTACAGCTCGGGAGGTAAGCGCATGTGCATGCGCCCACTCGAGACGAGGACTGACTCCCCTGGGGAGACTCCAGAAGTACCCAAGATCCATGTCAGCAATGGAGAGGAATCCTCAGGTTCCTGCACCGACTCCACGCAAGGCCTTAGGCCCAGGCATCGATGGGAGTGAAATCCCGAGAGGCCCCGAGCCACTCGCATGGGGACTGGCCTTCCTGAGGCCACCAGAGCGAGTCCCTGAGGTCCCCGTCATAAGTCAGAGCACCTGCCACAACTCGAGAAAATCCAGGAGGTTCTTCCCTTCAGACGAGATGAGGCCCATTTCCACAGAGGCGACTCGAGGCTAATCACACCTAACCTCTGGACCTTCCAAAGGGCCCTTCACACCCTTGCTGCAACTCAAGAAGTTCCCTGACATACCCGTCTCCACTCGAGAGGAAGCACGAGAGTCCCGCCCACATCCAGAGGAGCCCTGTTTCCGCCTCCTAGCTCGACAGGAGGGATCCTTTCCCTGCCGTGTCGGAAAAGAATTCCCGGGGTTCCCGTAACATATCAAAGAGGGCGCTCTCCACAGGAAAGGCGAGAGGAACTCCAGGGTCGTGCCACCATTCCCAGAGTCCCCCAGATGTCTCAGTCCATTCCAGGGAAGCCTGTTTCCCCGGCACTGCCTCGACTTTCAAACCGAGGATCGACTGACACCACGGTGGCACGTGGGACATCACTGGGGAAAGCCTCGCCTGGTGGGAAAGCGTCGGGAAAGCCTCATGGGAAAGCCTCGAGGGAAAGCCAAGATCCTATGATCACGGGAAGGGAAGCGTGACACTGCTGCTACAGCTCGGGAGGAAAGCGCACGTGCATACCCCACTGGAGACGAGGACTCACTCCCCTGGGGAGACTTCAGAAGTACCCAAGAGCGATGTCAGCACTGCAGAGGAATTCTCAGTTTCCGACACCGACTCCACACAAGGTCTTAGGGCCCGGCATCGATGGGAGAGGAATCCCGAGCGGCCCCGAGCAAATCGCATGGGACTGGCCTTTCCTGAGGCCACCAGAGCGGGTCCCTGAGGTCCCTGTCGTAAGTCGAGAGCACCTGCCGCAACTCGAGAAAATCCAGGAGGTTCTGCCCTCCAGGCGAGAGGCCCATTTCGCTGAGGCGTCTCGAGGCTAATCACACCTAATCTCTGGAACTTCCAAAGGGTCCTTCACACCCTTGCTGCAACTCAAGAATTTCCCGACATACCCGTCTCCACTCGAGAGGAAGCACAAGAGCTCCGCTCACATCCAGAGGAGCCCCGTGTCCGCCTCGTAGCTCGAGAGGAGGGATCCTTTCCCTGTGTGGTTGGGAATGAATTCCCGGCGTTCCCGTCGCATCTCAAGATGAGGCGCTCTCCACAGGAAAGGCGAGAGGAACTCAGGGTCGTGCCACCATTCGCAGAGTCCCCCAGATGTCTCAGTCCATTCCAGGGAAACCTGTTTTCCCTGCACTGCCTTGACTTTCTAGCCGAGGATCGACTCACACCACGGTGGCACGTGGGACAGCCCTGTGTGGGAAAGCCTCGTGGAAAGGGAAAGCCTGGAAAGCCACAGATCCTTGATCCACGCGAAGGGAAGCGTGACACTGCTGCTACAGCTCGGGAGGAAAGCGCACGTGCATGCCCCACTCGAGACGAGGACTGACTCCCTGGGAGACTCCAGAAGTACCCAAGATCCATGTCAGCACTGGAGAGGAATCCTCAGGTTCCGGCACCTCCACACAAGGTCTTAGGCCCGGCATCGACGGAGAGGAATCCCGAGAGGCCCTGAGCAACTCGCATGGGGACTGGCCTTTCCTGAGGCCACCAGAGCGGTCCCTGAGGTCCCCGTCGTAAGTCGAGAGCACCTCTCGAGAAAATCCAGGAGGTTCTCCCCTCCAGGCGAGATGAGGCCCATTTTGCGGGAGTTCCTCTCGCCTTTCCTGTGGAGAGCGCCTCCTCCGGGAAGGCAGGGAAAGGATCCCTCCTCTCGAGCTAAGAGAAACGGGGCTCCTCTGGATGTGGGGACTCTCGTGCTTCCTCTCGAGTGCAGACGGGTATGTCGGAGAACTTCTTGAGTTGCAGCAAGGGTGTGAAGGACCCTTTGGAAGTTCCAGAGGTTTAGGTGTGATTAGCCTCAAGACGCCTCAGCGGAAATGGGCCTCATCTTGCCTGGAGGGGAGAACCTCCTGGATTTTCTCGAGTTGCGGGCAGGTGCTCTCGACTTATGACGGGACCTCAGGGACCCGCTCTGGTGGACTCAGTAAAGGCCAGTCCACATGCGCGTTGCTCAGGGGCCTCTCGGGATTCCTCTCCCGTCGATGCCGGGGCCTACGACCTTGTGTGAATTCGGTGCCGGAACTTGAGGATTCCTCTCCAGTGCTGACATGGATCTTGGGGTACTTCTGGAGTCTCCCCAGGGGAGTCAGTCGTAGTCTCGAGTGGGGGCATGCACGTGCGATTTCCTCCAGAGCTGTAGCAGCAGTGTCACGCTTCCCTTCGCGTGGATCAAGGGATCTGTGGCTTTCCCTAGAGACTTTCCCACGAGGCTTTCCCACGGGGCTTTCCCACGAGGCTTTCCCACAGGGCTGTCCCACGTGCCACCGTGGTGTGAGTCGATCCTCGGCTAGAAAGTCAAGGCAGTGCAGGGAAAACAGGTTTTCCTGGAATGGACTGAGACATCTGGGGGACTCTGCGAATGGTGGCACGACCCTTGAGTTCCTCTCGCCTTTCCTGTGGAGAGCGCCTCATCTTGAGATGCGACCGGCAACGCCGGGAATTCATTACCAACACACAGGGAAAGGATCCCTCCTCTCGAGCTACGAGGCGGACCGGGGCTCCTCTGGATGTGAGCGGAGCTCTTGTGCTTCCTCTCGAGTGGAGACGGTATGTCATGGAAATTCTTGAGTTGCAGCAAGGGTGTGAAGGACCCTTTGGAAGTTCCAGAGATTAGGTGTGATTAGCCTCGAGACGCCCTCAGCGAAATGGGCCTCATCTCTCCCTGGAGGGCAGAACCTCCTGGATTTTCTCGAGTTGCGGCAGGTGCTCTCGACTTACGACAGGGACCTCAGGGACCCGCTCTGGTGGCCTCAGGAAAGGCCAGTCCCATGCGATTTGCTCGGGGGCCGCTCGGGATTCCTCTCCCATCGATGCCGGGCCCTAAGACCTTGTGTGGAGTCGGTGTCGGAAACTGAGAATTCCTCTGCAGTGCTGACATCGCTCTTGGGGTACTTCTGAAGTCTCCCCAGGGGAGTGAGTCCTCGTCTCCAGTCGGGGTATGCACGTGCGCTTTCCTCCCGAGCTGTAGCAGCAGTGTCACGCTTCCCTTCCCGGTGGATCATAGGATCTGTGGCTTTCCCTCGAGGCTTTCCCATGAGGCTTTCCCACGACGCTTTCCCACCAGGCTTTTCCAACGAGGCTTTCCCCCAGTGATGTCCCACGTGCCACCGCGGTGTCAGTCGATCCTCGGTTTGAAAGTCGAGGCAGTGCCGGGGAAACAGGCTTCCCTGGAATGGACTGAGACATCTGGGGGACTCTGGGAATGGTGACACGACCCTGGAGTTCCTCTCGCCTTTCCTGTGGAGAGCGCCCCCTCTTGATATGTGACGGGAACGCCGGGAATTCTTTTCCGAACACGCAGGGAAAGGATCCCTCCTGTCGAGCTAGGAGGCGGAAACAGGGCTCCTCTGGATGTGGGCGGGACTCTCGTGCTTCCTCTCGAGTGGAGACGGGTATGTCAGGGAACTTCTTGAGTTGCAGCAAGGGTGTGAAGGGCCCTTTGGAAGGTCCAGAGGTTAGGTGTGATTAGCCTCGAGTCGCCTCTGCGGAAATGGGGCTCATCTCGTCTGGAGGGAAGAACCTCCTGGATTTTCTCGAGTTGTGGCAGGTTCTCTCGACTTATGACGGGGACCTCAGGGACTCGCTCTGGTGGCCTCAGGAAGGCCAGTCCCCATGCGAGTGGCTCGGGGGCCTCTCGGGATTTCACTCCCATCGATGCCGGGGCCTAAGGCCTGTGTGGAGTCGGTGCAGGAACTGAGGATTCCTGCTCACTTGGTACTTCTGGAGTCTTGGGGTCACCTCGTCTGGAGTGGCCATGCCTCCAGCGTAGCTGCCCGACTGGAGTGGCGACTGCCTCCCCTCTTACCTCCCCGAGTCCTGTCAGCTGCCAGGTTCCGAGCTACAGGCTGCATCATTTCCTGTGGAGTGCGATCTGGCCCTGCGATGCGAAGTCAATTGCAGCGGACTTTCCCACGATCCCTTCTGCCACTGAAGCAATGGAGGTTCTTGGGCGCTCGGCTACTCAGGATCTCCCAGTGGACTGAGTCAGGACCTGGATGGTCGCCCATGGCCGCTGGAGTGGCACCATCTCCAGAGAGCCGACTCAGAGTCTGATTCCACTTCTATGGGACGAGGGAATCCTTTCCTGCAAGTTGGCCCTGCCAAGGGGTCGCTCTCCGAAGGGGCGAGAGGAACTCCAGGGTGGTGCCACCATTCCCAGAGCCCCACATGTCTCAGTCCATTTCCACGGAACCTGTTTTCCGCAGCTGGCCCTCTCAAGCGAGATCCCACAAACAACCGTGGCATGTGGACAGCCTTTGGAAAAGGAAGCCTCGTGGGAAAGCCTCGTGGGAAAGACTCGAGGGAAAGCCACAGATCCCTTACTCCACAAGAAGAGGAAGCGAGATACTGCAGCTACAGCTCGGGAGGTAAGCGCATGTGCATGCGCCCACTCCAGACGAGGACTGACTCCCCTGGGGAGACTCCAGAAGTACCCAAGATCCATGTCAGCAAGGAGAGGAAACCTCAGGTTCCTGCACCGACTCCACACAAGGCCTTAGGCCCCGGCATCGACGGGAGTGAAATCCCGAGAGGCCCCCGAGCAACTCGCATGGGGACTGGCCTTCCTGAGGCCACCAGAGCGAGTCCCTGAGGTCCCCGTCATAAGTCGAGAGAACCTGCCACAACTCGAGAAAATCCAGGAGGTTCTTCCCTCCAGACGAGATGAGCCCCATTTCCGCAGAGGCGACTCGAGGCTAATCACACCTAACCTCTGGACCTTCCAAAGGGCCCTTCACACCCTTGCTGCAACTCAAGAAGTTCCCTGACATACCCGTCTCCACTCGAGAGGAAGCACGAGAGTCCCGCCCACATCCAGAGGAGCCCTTTTTCTGCCTCCTAGCTCGACAGGAGGGATCCTTTCCTGCGTGTTCAGAAAAGAATTCTCAGCGTTCCCGTCACATATCAAGAGGGGGCGCTCTCCACAGGAAAGGCGAGAGGAACTCCAGGGTCGTGTCACCATTCCCAGAGTCCCCCAGATGTCTCAGTCCATTCCAGGGAAGCCTGTTTCCCCGGCACTGCCTCGACTTTCAAACCGAGGATCGACTGACACCGCGGTGGCACGTGGGACATCACTGGGGGAAAGCCTCGTTGGAAAGCCTGGTGGGAAAGCGTCGTGGGAAAGCCTCATGGGAAAGCCTCGAGGGAAAGCCACAGATCCTATGATCCACGGGAAGGGAAGCGTGACACTGCTGCTACAGCTCGGGAGGAGAAGGGCACGTGCATACCCCGACTGGAGACGAGGACTCACTCCCCTGGGGAGACTTCAGAAGTACCCCAAGAGCAATGTCAGCACTGCAGAGGAATTCTCAGTTTCCGACACCGACTCCACACAAGGTCTTAGGGCCCGGCATCGATGGGAGAGGAAACCCGAGCGGCCCCCGAGCAACTCGCATGGGGACTGGCCTTTCCTGAGGCCACCAGAGCGGGTCCCTGAGGTCCCTGTTGTAAGTCGAGCGCACCTGCTGCAACTCGAGAAAATCCAGGAGGTTCTGCCCTCCAGGCGAGAAGAGGCCCATTTCGCTGAGGCGTCTCCAGGCTAATCACACCTAATCTCTGGAACTTCCAAAGGGTCCTTCACACCCTTGCTACAACTCAAGAATTTCCATGACATACCCGTCTCCACTCGAGAGGAAGCACAAGAGCTCCGCTCACATCCAGAGGAGCCCCGTGTCCGCCTCGTAGCTCGAGAGGAGGGATCCTTTCCCTGTGTCGTTGGTAATGAATTCCCGGCATTCCCGTCGCATCTCAAGATGAGGCGCTCTCCACAGGAAAGGCGAGAGGAACTCAAGGGTCGTGCCACCATTCGCAGAGTCCCCCAGATGTCTCAGTCCATTCCAGGAAAACCTGTTTTCCCTGCACTGCCTTGACTTTCTAGCCGAGGATCGACTCACACCACGGTGGCACGTGGGACAGCCCTGTGGGAAAGCCTCGTGGGAAAGCCCCGTGGGAAAGCCTCGTGGGAAAGTCTCTAGGGAAAGCCACAGATCCCTTGATCCACGCGAAGGGAAGCGTGACACTGCTGCTACAGCTCTGGAGGAAATCGCACGTGCATGCCCCCACTCGAGACTACGACTGACTCCCCTGGGGAGACTCCAGAAGTACCCCAAGATCCATGTCAGCACTGGAGAGGAATCCTCAAGTTCCGGCACCGAATTCACACAAGGTCGTATGCCCCAGCATCGACGGGAGAGGAATCCCGAGAGGCCCCTGAGCAACGCGCATGTGGACTGGCCTTTACTGAGTCCACCAGAGCGGGTCCCTGAGGTCCCCGTCATAAGTCGAGAGCACCTGCCGCAACTCGAGAAAATCCAGGAGGTTCTCCCCTCCAGGCAAGATGAGGCCCATTTCCGCTGAGGCGTCTTGAGTCTAATCACACCTAACCTCTGGAACTTCCAAAGGGTCCTTCACACCCTTGCTGCAACTCAAGAAGTTCTCCGACATACCCGTCTGCACTCGAGAGGAAGCACGAGAGTCCCACCCACATCCAGAGGAGCCCCATTTCTGCCTCTTAGCTCCAGAGGTGGGATCCTTTCCGTGCGTTGTCTGGAAAGAATTCACCGAGTTCCCGTCGCAATTCAAGAGGAGGCGCTCTCCACAGGAAAGGCAAGAGGAACTCCAGTGTCGTGCCACCATTCGCAGAGTCCCCCAGATGTCTCAGTTCATTCCAGGGAAACCTGTTTCCCTGCACTGCCTCGACTTTCTAGCCGAGGATCGACTCACACCACAGTGGCACGTGGGACAGCCCTGTGGGAAAGCCTCGTGGGAAAGCCTCGAGGGAAAGCCACAGATCCCTTGATCCACGCGAAGGGAAGCGGGACACTGCTGCTACAGCTCGGGAGGAAAGCGCACGTGCATGGCCCCACTCGAGACGAAGACTGACACCCCTGGGGAGACTCGAGAAGTACCCCAAGATCCATGTCAGCACTGGAGAGGAATCCTCAGCTTCCGGCACCGACTCCACACAAGGTCTTAGGCCCTGGCATCTACGGGAGAGGAATCCCGCGAGGCCCCAGAGCAACGCGCATGGGGCCTGGCCTTTCCTGAGGGCACCAGAGCGGGTCCCTGAGGTCCCCGTCGTAAGTCGAGGGCACCTGCCGCAACTCGAGAAAATCCAGGAGGTTCTACCCTCCAGGCGAGATGAGGCCCATTTCCGCTGAGGCGTCTCCAGGCTAATCACACCTAACCTATGGAACTTACAAAGGGTCCTTCACGCCCTTGCTGCAACTCAAGAAGCTCCCCCACACACCCGTCTCCACTCGAGAGGAAGCCCGAGAGTCCCGCCCACATCCAGAGGAGCCCCGTTACTGCCTCCTAGCACGAGAGGAGGGATCCTTTCACTGAGTGGTCGGTCAAGTATTCCCGGAGTTCCCATCTCATCTCAAGAGGAGGCGCTCTCCACAGGAAAGGCGAGAGGAACTCCAGATTCGTGCACCCATTCCCAGAGGCCCCCAGATGTCTCAGTCCATTCCATGGAATCCTGTTTCTCCTGCACTGCCTCAACTTTCTAGCCTAGGATCGACACACAACACGGTGGCACGTGGGACAGCCCTTTGGGAAAGTCTCGTGGGAAAGCCTCGTGGAAAAGACTCGTGGGAAAGCCTCGAGGGAAAGCCGCAGATACCTTGATCCACGCGAAGGGAAGCGTGACACTGCTGCTACAGCTCGGGAGGAAAGCGCACGTGCAGGCCCAAATCGAGATGAGGACTGACTCCCGTGGGGAGACTGGAGAAGTACCCCAAGATCCTTGTCAGCACTACAAAGGAATCCTCAGGTTCTGGCACCTACTCCACACAAGGTCTTAGGCCCTGGCATCGACGGGAGAGGAACCCCGAGAGGGCCCTGAGTAACTCGCATGGGGACTGGTCTTTCCTGAGGCCACCAGAGCGGGTCTCTGAGGTCCCCATCGTAAGTCGAGAGCACCTGACGCAACTCGAGAAAATCCAGGAGGTTTTCCCCTCCAGGCGAGATGAGGCCCATTTCCGCAGACTCGACTCGAGGCTTATCACACCTGACCTCTGGAACTTCCAAAGGGTCCTTCACACCCTTGCTGCAACTCAAGAAGGTCCCCGACATACCCGGCTCCACTCGAGAGGAAGCACGAGAGTCCCGCCCACATCCAGAGGAGCCCCTTTTCCGCCTCCTAGCTCGAGAGGAGGTATCATTTCCCTCGTGGTCGGGAAAGAATTCCCGGCGTTTCCCTCGCATCTCAAGAGGAGGCGCTCTCCACAGGAAAGGCGAGAGGAACTCCAGGGTCGTGTCACCATTCCCAGAGTCCCCCAGATGTATCAGTCCATTCCAGGGAAACCTGTTTTCCCTGCACTGCCTCGACTTTCAAGCCGAGCATCGACTCACACCACGTTGGCACGTGGGACAGCCCTGTGGGAAAGCCTCTTGGGAAAGCCTCGTGGGAAAGCCTCGAGGGAAAGCCACAGGTCCCTTGATCCACGAGAAGGGAAGCGTGACACTGTTGTCACAGCTCGGGAGTAAAGCACACGTGCATGCCCCCACTTGAGACGACGACTGACTCCCCTGGGGAGACTCCAGAAGTACGCCAAGATCCATGTCAGCACTGGAGACGAATACTCAGGTTTCGGCACCGATTCCACACAAGGTCTTAGGCCCCGGCATCGAAGGGAGAGGAATCCCGAGAGGCCCCTGAGCAACTCGCAAGGGGACTGGCCTTTCCTGAGGCCACCAGAGCGGGGCCCTGCAGGCCCCGTCGTAAGTCGAGAGCACCTGCCGCAACTCGAGAACATCCAGGAGGTTCTCCCCTGCAGGCGAGGTGAGGCTCCTTTCTGCTGAGGCGTCTCGAGGCTAATCACACCTACCCTCTGGAACTTCCAAAGGGTCCTTCACACCCTTCCTGCAACTCAACAAGTTCCCGGATATACCCGTCTCCACTCGAGAGGAAGCACGAGCGTCCCGCCCACATCCAGAGGAGCCCCGTTACCGCCTCCTAGCTCGAGAGGTGGGATCCTTTCACTGCTTCATCGGGAAAGGATTCCCGCCATTCCCGCCGCATCTCAAGAGGAGGCGCTCTCAACAGGAAAAGCGAGAGAAACCCCAGTGTCGTGCCACAATTCCAAGGGACCCCCAGATGTCAGTCCATTCCAGAGGAACTTGCTTTCCCTGCACTGACTCTACTTTCACGCCGAGGATCCACTCACTACACCATGGAACGTGGTCAGCCCTGGGGGAAAGCCTCGTTGGAAAGCCTCGAGGGAAAGCCACAGATCCCTTGATCCACGCGACGGCAAGTGTGACACTGCTGCTACAGTTCCTGAGGAGAGCTCACGTGCATGCCCCCACATGAGATGAGCACAGACTCCCCAGGGGAAACTCCAGAAGTAAGCCAAGATCCATGTCAGCACTGAAGAGGAATCCTCCGGTTCCAGCCCCGACTCCACAAAAGGTCTTAGGCCCCGACATCGACCGGAGAGGAATCCCGAAAGGCGCCCTTGCAACTCCCATGGGCACTGGCCTTTCCTGAGGCCACCAGAGCGGGTCCCTGAGGTCCCTGTCGTAACTCGAGAGACCCTGCCCAACTCTGGAAAATCCAGGAGGTTCTCCCCTCCAGGCGAGATAAGGCCCATTTCCTCTGAGGCGTCTGGAGGCTCATCACACCTAAATTCTGGAAATTCAAAAGGGTCCTTGCTGCAACTCAAGAAGTTCCCCGACATACCCGTGGCCACTCGAGAGGAAGCACGAGGGTCCCGCCCACATCCAGAGGAGACGCCGTTTTGGTATCGAAGCTCGAGATGAGGGATCCTTTCCCTGCTTGGTCAGGAAATAATACCCGCCATTCCGCTCGCATTTCAAGGGGAAGTGCTCTCTACAGGAAAGGCGAGAGGAACTCCAGGGTCGAGCCACCATTCACAGAGTCACCCAGATGTCTCAGTCCATTCCAGAGGAAACTGTTTTCCCTGCACTGCCTCGAATTTCACGGCGAGGATCGACTCAAACCACGGTGGCACGTGGGATAGCCCTGTGGGAAAGCCTCGTGGGAAATCCTCTTGGGAAAGCCTCGAGGGAAAGCCACAGATCCATTGATCCACGCGAAGGGAAGCATGACACTGCTGCTACATCTCGGGAGGAAAGCGCACGTGCATGTCCCCACTCGAGAAAAGGACTGACTCCCCTGGGGAGACTCCAGAAGTATCCCAAGATCCATGTCAGCACTGGAGAGGAATCCTCAGGTTCTGGCACCATCTCCACACAAGGTCTTAGGCCCCGGCATCGACGGGAGAGGAATCCCGAGAGGCCCCCGAGCAACTCGAAAGGGGACTGGCCTTTCCTGAGGCCACCAGAGCGGGTCCCTGATGTCCCGGTCATAAGTTGTGAGCACCTGCCTCAACTGGAGAAAATCCAGGTGGTTCTTCCCTCCAGGCGAGATGAGGCCCATTTCTGCTAGCCATATCCAGGCTAATCACACCTAACCTGTGGAACTTCCAAAGGGTCCTTCACATCCTTGCTGCAACTCAAGAAGCTCCCCGACATACCCGTCTCCAGTGGAGAGGAAGCACGAGAGTCCCACTCACATCTAGAGGAGCCCCGTTTCCGCCTCCTAGATCGAGAGGAGGGATCCTTTCCTGCGTGGTCGGGAAAGAATTCCCGGCGTTCCTGTCGCATCTCAAGAGGAGGCGATCTCCACAGGAAAGGCGAGAGGAAATCCAGGTTAGTGCCACCATTCCCAGAGTCAGCCAGATGTCTCTGTCCATTCCAGGGAAACCTGTTTCCATGCATTGCCTCGACTTTCAAGCCGAGGATCGACTCTCACCACTGTGGCACGTGGGACAGCACTGTGGGAAAGGCCCGTGGGAAAGCCTCGTGGGAAAGGCTCGTGGGAAAGCCTCTAGGGAAAGGCACTGATCCCTTGATCCACGCGAAGGGAAGCGTATCACTGCTGCTCGAGGTCGGGAGGAAAGGGCACGTGCATGCCCCCACTCGAGACGAGTACTGACTCCACTGGGGAGACTCCAGAAGTACCCCAAGATCCATGTCAGCACTGGAGAGGATTCCTCAGGTTCCGGCACCGACTCCACACAACGACTTAGGCCCCGGCTTCGACGGGAGAGGAATCCCGAGAGGCCCCAGAGCAACTTGCATGGGGACTGGCCTTTCCTGAGGCCACCAGAGCGGATCACTGAGGTCCCCGTCGTAAGTCGAGAGCACCTGGCGAAACTCGAGAAAATCCAGGATATTCTCCCCTCCAGGTTAGATGAGGCCCATTTCCGCTGAGGCGTCTCGAAGCTAATCACACGTAACCTCTGGAACTTCCAAAGGGTCCTTCACACCCTTGCTGCAACTCAAGAAGTTCCCCGACATACCCGTCTCCACTCGAGAGGAAGCAAGAGAGTCCCGCCCACATCCAGAGGAGCCCCATTTCTCCCTCATAGCTCGAGACGAGGTATCCTTTCTCTGTGTGTCGGGAAAGAATTCCTGGGGTTCCCGTCGCATCTCCAGAGGAGGCGCTCTCCACAGGAAAGGCGAGAGGAGCTCCAGGGTCGTGCCACCATTCCCAGAGTCCCCCAGATATCTCAGTCCATTCCAGGGAAACCTGTTTTCCCGGCACTGCCTCGACTTTCAAGCCGAGGATTGACTCACACCATGGTGGCACGTGGGACAGCCTTGTGGAAAAGCGTCGTGGGAAAACCTAGTGGGAAATCCTCGAGGGAAAGCCAAAGATCCCTTGATCCACGCCAAGGGAAGCGTGACACTGCTGCTACAGCTCGGGAGGAAAGCGCACGTGCATGCCACCACTGGAGACGAGGACTGACTTCCCTGGGGAGACTCCAGAAGTCCCTCAAGATCCTTGTCAGCACTGGAGAGGAATCCTGAGGTTCCCGCACCATCTCCACACAATGTCTTAGGCCCTGGCATCGACGGGAGAGGAATCCTGAGAGGCCCCCGAGCAATTCGCATGGGGACGGGTCTTTCCTGAGGTCACCAGAGCAGGTCCCTGAGGTCCCGGTCGTAAGATGTGAGCACCTGACTCAACTGGAGAAAATCCAGGAGATTCTCCCCTCCAGGCGAGATGAGGCCCATTTCCGCTGAGGTGTCTTGGGGCTAATCACACCTAACATCTAGAACTTCCAAAGCGTCCTTCACACCCTCGCTGCAACTCAAGAAGTTCCCCGACATACCCGTCTCCACTCTAGAGGAAGCACAGGAGTCCTGCCCACATCCAGATGAGCCCCGTTTCCGCCTCATAGCTCGAGAGGTGGGATGCTTTCGCTGCGTGGTCGGGAAAGAATTCCCGGCGTTCCCGTCGCATCTCAAGAGGAGGCGCTCTCCTCAGGGAAGGCGAGAGGAAATCCAGCGTCGTGCCACCATTCCCACAGACCCCCAGATGTCTCAGTCCATTCCAGGGAAAACTGTTTTCCCTGCACTGCCTCGACTTTCAAACCAAGGATCGACTCTCACCACGGTGGCACGTGGGACAGCCCTGTGGGAAAGCCTCGTGGGAAAGTATCGAGGGAAAGCCACTGCTCCCTTGATCCACATGAAGGGAAGCGTAACACTCCTGCAGGAGCTCGGGAGGAAAGCGCACGTGCCTGACCCCACTCGAGTCGAGGTCTGACTCCCCTAGGGAGACTCCAGAATTACCCCAAGATCCATGTCAGCACTGGAGAGGAATCCTCAGGTTCCGGCATCGACTCCATACAAGGTCTTAGGCCCCGGCATCGACGGGAGAGGAATCCCGAAAGGCCCCCTTGCAACTCCCATGGGCACTGGCCTTTCCTGAGGCCACCAGAGCGGGTCCCTGAGGTCCCTGTCGTAACTCGAGAGACCCTGCCCAACTCTAGAAAATCCAGGAGGTTCTCCCCTCCAGGCGAGATGAGGCCCATTTCCTCGGAGGCGTCTGGAGGCTCATCACACCTAAACTCTGGAAATTCAAAAGGGTCCTTGCTGCAACTCAAGAAGTTCCCCGACATACCCGTCGCCACTCGAGAGGAAGCACGAGGATCCCACCCACATCCAGAGGAGACGCCGTTTTGGTATCGAAGCTCGACATGAGGGATCCTTTCCCTGCTTGGTCAGGAAATAATACCCGCCATTCCGCTCGCATTTCAAGGGGAAGCGCTCTCCACAGGAAAGGCGAGAGGAACTCCAGGGTCGTGCCACCATTCACAGAGTCGCCCAGATGTCTCAGTCCATTCCAGAGGAAACTGTTTTTCCTACACTGCCTCGAATTTCACGGCGAGGATCGACTCACACCACGGTGGCACGTGGGATAGCCCTGTTGGAAAGCCTCATGGGAAATCCTCTTGGGAAAGCCTCGAGGGAAAGCCACAGATCCCTTGATCCACGCGAAGGGAAGCGTATCACTGCTGCTAGAGCTCGGGAGGAAAGCGCACGTGCCTGCCCCCACTCGAGACAAGGACTCACTCCCCTGGGGAGACTCCAGAAGTACCCCAAGATCCATGTCAGCACTGGAGAGGAATCCTCAGGTTCTGGCACCATCTCCACACAAGGTCTTAGGACTCCGGCATCGACGGGAGAGAATCCCGAGTGGCCCCCTAGCAATTCGCATGGGGACTGGTCTTTCCTGAGGCCACCAGAGCAGGTCCCTGAGGTCCCGGTCGTAAGTTGTGAGCACCTGCCTCAACTGGAGAAAATCCAGTTTGTTCTTCCCTCCAGGCGAGATGAGGCCGATTTCCGCTGAGCCATATCCAGGCTAATCACACCTAACCTGTGGAACTTCCAAAGGGTCCTTCACACCCTTGCTGCAACTCAAGAAGCTCCCCGACATACCCGTCTCCAGTGGAGAGGAAGCAGGAGAGTCCCGCCCACATACAGAGGAGCCCCGATTCCGCCTCCTAGTTCGAGAGGAGGGATCCTTACCTGCGTGGTCGGGAAAGAATTCCCGGCGTTCCCATCGCATCTCAAGAGGAGGCGCTCTCCACAGGAAAGGCGAGAGGAAATCCAGGTTCGTGCCACCATTCCCAGAGTCACCCAGATGTCTCTGTCCATTCCAGGGAAACCTGTTTTCCCTGCAATGCCTCGACTTTCAAGCCGAGGATCGACTCACACCACGGTGGCACGTGGGACAGCCCTGTGGGAAAGGCTCGTGGGAAAGCCTCGTGGGAAAGGCTCGTGGGAAAGCCTCGAGGGAAAGCCACTGATCCCTTGATCCACGCGAAGGGAAGCGTATCACTGCTGCTAGAGCTCGGGAGGAAAGCGCACGTGCCTGCCCTCACTCGAGTCGATGTCTGACTCCCCTGGGGAGACTCCAGAAGTACCCCAAGATCCATGTCACACTGGAGAGGAATCCTCAGGTTCCGGCACCGACTCCACACAAGGTCTTAGACCCCGGAATCGATGGGACAGGTATCCCGAGAGGGCCCCGAGCAACTCGCATGGGGACTGGCCTTCCCTGAGGCCACCAGTGCGGGTCCCTGAGGTCCCTGTCGTATGTCGAGAGCACCTGCCACAACTCGAGAAAATCCAGGAGGTTCTCCCCTCCAGGCGAGATGAGGCCCATTTCCGCTGAGGCGTCTCGAAGCTAATCACACCTAACCTCTGGAACTTCCAAAGGGTCCTTCACACCCTTGCTGCAACTCAAGAAGTTCCTCGACATACCCGTCTCCACTCGAGAGGAAGCAAGAGAGTCCCGCCCACATCCAGAGGAGCCCCATTTCTCCCTCATAGCTCGAGACGAGGTATCCTTTCTCTGTGTGTCGGGAAAGAATTCCTGGGGTTCCCGTCGTCATCTCCAGAGGAGGCGCTCTCCACAGGAAAGGCGAGAGGAGCTCCAGGGTCGTGCCACCATTCCCAGAGTCCCCCAGATATCTCAGTCCATTCCAGGGAAACCTGTTTTCCCTGCACTGCCTCGACTTTCCAAGCCGAGGATTGACTCACACCATGGTGGCACGTGGGACAGCCTTGTGGAAAAGCCTCGTGGGAAAACCTAGTGGGAAATCCTCGAGGGAAAGCCACAGATACCTTGATCCATGCCAAGGGAAGCGTGACACAGCTGCTACAGCTCGGGAGGAAAGCTCACGTGCATGCCACCACTGGAGACGAGGACTGACTTCCCTGGGGAGACTCCAGAAGTCCCTCAAGATCCTTGTCAGCACTGGAGAGGAATCCTGAGGTTCCCGCACCATCTCCCACACAATGTCTTAGGCCCTGGCATCGACGGGAGAGGAATCCTGAGAGGCCCCCGAGCAATTCGCATGGGGACGGTCTTTCCTGAGGTCACCAGAGCAGGTCCCTGAGGTCCCGGTCGTAAGATGTGAGCACCTGACTCAACTGGAGAAAATCCAGGAGATTCTCCCCTCCAGGCGAGATGAGGCCCATTTCCGCTGAGGTGTCTTGGGGCTAATCACACCTAACATCTAGAACTTCCAAAGCGTCCTTCACACCCTCGCTGCAACTCAAGAAGTTCCCCGACATACCCGTCTCCACTCGAGAGGAAGCACAGGAGTCCTGCCCACATCCAGATGAGCCCCGTTTCCGCCTCATAGCTCGAGAGGTGGGATGCTTTCGCTGCGTGGTCGGGAAAGAATTCCCGGCGTTTCCGTCGCATCTCAAGAGGAGGCGCTCTCCTCAGGGAAGGCGAGAGGAAATCCAGCGTCGTGCCACCATTCCCACAGACCCCCAGATGTCTCAGTCCATTCCAGGGAAAACTGTTTTCCCTGCACTGCCTCGACTTTCAAGCCAAGGATCGACTCTCACCACGGTGGCACGTGGACAGCCCTGTGGGAAAGCCTCGTGGGAAAGTATCGAGGGAAAGCCACTGCTCCCTTGATCCACCTGAAGGGAAGCGTAACACTCCTGCAGGAGCTCGGGAGGAAAGCGCACGTGCCTGACCCCACTCGAGTCGAGGTCTGACTCCCCTAGGGAGACCAGAATTACCCCAAGATCCATGTCAGCACTGGAGAGGAATCCTCAGGTTCCGGCATTGACTCCATACCAAGGTCTTAGGGCCCGGCATCGACGGGGAAGGAATCCCGAAAGGCCCCCTTGCAACTCCATGGGGCACTGGCCTTTCCTGAGGCCACCAGAGCGTCCTGTCCCTGAGGACCCTTCCATTCGTAACTCGAGAGACCCTGCCCAACTCTAGAAAATCCAG
>NW_017211625.1:0-17534 GCF_001704415.2 Capra hircus
AGTATCGCAGAGCTCCAGCTCCGCTGAGAGCCCTGATCTGGCAGAGTTCCTTGCGCGAGGCTGCTCTGCCTGGGGCGAGCCTTGCCCAGACTTGCCTGGCTTCTAGACTTCCTGCCCAGGAAGGAGCAGTCTGCACGAGGTTGGGAGACGCCACTGGCACCTTCCTGGCCTCAGCTCTGCTCCTGCCTTGCCTTTGCACCTAGGCCCCAGGCGTTCTTGTGGTGGCTTAGGGGCCGGTGGCTTCCACACTGCCAAGGGCTCCAACAGTGAGAGCTCTGTTCGAGGGAAATGAAGGGTATATTTGGAATGCAATCGTTTATCAGATGTGAGACCCACACCTTCACCCTGAACCCTCACCCCGAGCCCTTACCCTCGCCCTCACCCACACCCTCACCCTGAACCCTTACCCTCACCCTCACCTTGAAGCCTTACCCTCACCCTCACCCCTAACCCTAACCCTCACGCCTCACCCCTCACCCTAACAAGTTGGGGGCTGTTCTGCACACTGTAACCTTAACCCTTCCCTCACCCGACACCCTATCCACATCCTAACCCTAACCCACTTCATAGTCACGCCCTCAACCCTATACTTACCCTTGAAGTACGTACCTGCATCATCTTCGTTTTGGACACTTCCCATGCATAACAAAAGACAAGGTTGGAATGTTTCAAACATCGATCCAAGACCCATTATCCACATAAAAGGGATATAAATACTCTGATCACATCATTTAAATCTCTTGCATCACCAAAATACCTCTCCACCACGTATCCAATCGCCATTGATGGATCACATCTATCTCATACATTTTATAACTTAGCAATCAGATACGCACCCGTAATCTGGGTAATTATATACACAGGATATATTGATACCATAAATATTTCAACAAATTCCACTTTCTACGATGAGTTCAATCTTCACAAAAGTAGGATGAACGGCACCTGTTTCCACTAGGATCCATAGCATTGCACAAAGTGACAGTGAGCGTGAAAATCTTAATGATGACCACCGGAAAGAAGGTCAGCACGGCTGATATCACAGATTTTTCAGTGTTCCAATACGACTTCTACCCAAATCCATAAAGAAAGACATATGCATAGGAAACTACAAATTGAAAGCAAGTCTATTGAGATAAATATTGGACATCAATTGTATGAATCTTTAAGGCATCACTGCAGACATTCTTCAGACATTCTTCAAATTCATAGAATGACAACAAAGTATGGCTACGTACAATCCATTCGGTTTTATAAACCACTCATGAATAACCTCACAAGCCATTGAAAACCAGATGACACTTTCAAATAGCTTTGATCTACAAACAAGGCTGTAAGACAGAAAGTTAAAATCGAAATACATGAACTAAATCCTCAATAGATATGAAAACATCCCTTGGTAGTGAAGTCGATTCACATTAGTTATTAGGGCTTTCATGCACAGATCCACGGGGCATATACAGAACCATTCCTCCAACAAAACTGAAGAATGACTTTAAAATCGCAAACAAAACATGAGTATATGTGTTCACACACTTCATGGAGCAAGGGTTTCTTCGATCTGAAAACTGGCGTCGATGAAGGACTGTGTGAAGAATACTTCAAAGTCTATTTGGCAAACACAGCCTACGTTGGCTATATTTAGTCCTCAGATGAATGGAATGTCATGAGTACTGGGCGTTTCAAAGAAGCAGCCTGTGAAGCTCTGGACGCTTATTGGGATGCGTGGTATACCACATTCACACGTTTCAGTAGCATTGGTGCAAAAACGATACACTTCTCAGGGGAAGCTTCTACATGGACTCTTGGGATCAGAGCTCTAACTCATACACACATACTTTTCCTTTGAAAATGATCCTGCATGATAAGCAAACAAAACACTGGATGAACACCTAGACGGTGAGCTCTGTACTAAATGATTTGAAAGCCAGTAGATGGAATGAGCTGATGAGGAAGACTACAAACGAGTCATCTTCTTCAACTTGGTCAAACTGCTCATAGTCATACAAGTGAATGAAAAGTGGAGCCTGTTGTCATTCAATCTGTTGAAAAGAAAGAGAATAATACAACAAATTAGCAAATCTTATTTTCTTCATAAACATTATATTATTTCTGCACAGCTTTCTTACTGGCATGAATAGAATATCTGCAATAATCACTTGTCACAGTGAAATGGATTCACATTCGATATCGATTCACATCTAGAATTGATGCCATAGCTGTTTGATACTATTGCTTGAGTGAATGCAACTTATGTGACTTCACAAACTACAAACACGACTAACATAATAGGTATTAAAAAACCTTGAGTGACATGAGCGTGAAGACTTAGTAGAGTTGCTCTCAAGAATCATGATACTATTCTTCACTCCAGCCATAGGACTGGAATCTGTACATTAACACCCCTGCAAAAGAAACGGGAAGGATAGAATAATAATAAAGGAACTTCATAACTATATTCCTACTGTCAACATTCAACACTATGTTTTCTTTTCAACTGACTTTCATATTTGGTCTACTGTAACCTCTTCTGTGTTCATTTTATGCTAAACTTATTGCCAACAGTAAAATTACCATATGAGCTCTAATGAATTTTTTTACTTGCAAAGCTAGTGATAGAACCAAAGGCCAATATCTACATCAAACAGGAGGAATGGAATGGAAACTGTAAACAATTTTATGGAATAGCATTTCCGTGCTCCTATTCAGTCAAACGGACATTCCAAAGGATGTGATTTTTCTGAAAGTTTATTTCGGAAACTTGGAAGTGGATGACTGCAAACAATAAAACGAATAATATATTGATACATAATACGAATAATATACAGTGGGTCATTCTTTTTTCTATTCTGCCACAGCTAACTGACTGGAAGTCAGTTGTCGTAACTACTACTAACAGAAGACCCTCACCGATGAGTGAAGATATATAGGAAAATCCATAATAGATCTAAAAACCGTCAAAGATAAAATGGTCATGAAAAAATACAGTGACAGTTTAGTTGGTATAAGAAACAGGATGATTATGAAAGCAAAGCCAACAATCATGGATAGGCCATGGAAGCCCGTGGCTGTCACGAGTGTTGACTTGTATCCTTCATCTGAGGTTGTTAAAAGTGCGTGGTAAAATCCAGAGGTTTGCAGCAGTGGTAACCTCCTGAGCAGACTGAAATCCAAAGGGTTTCCAGAATATCCTGACGATTTCCATCTACTAGGCTGTGGTGAGCTCAAGCAATACATACTCCAGAGGACAGAAGACAGACGTCTACTGCACTTAGGGAGAAAGGGAATGTTGCTGCTCGGCCTAGTACAAGTGTAGAAGCAACACCTCGGTGATTCGATCTTTAAAGACTCCATACATATGAGAAAGACTGGTATGAATAATCCTTCAGAAGCGCCTTCTCAGACCTCCTCCCATCATAAGCACAAGCATAATGAAAACACTGAGTTTTCATGGGCTCACGCAAAATTAGACTCACTTATGACTTTGGCTTTGAGAAGAGTTGAACTACTCATTGTTTGAAGAGAAATGACCCTTTCTTCTCTGAAGACTTGTGAATCATTCATAGGGTGTGGTGAATAAACTACTTAAGGATCTAATCCATAAAATGCGATAGGCTAAGCACAGAGATGTTTTTCTCCCTTTCTCAAAGGATGGAACATTTTGTATTTGCACTGACTTTATGTCTTGACTTCATGTACAATTAGATATTGATTTTTTAGTTGACATACAATAGGACTAAAAATATCGATATAATACTGATAACTCATGTTGGTATGTGTGGTTGTCACATAGGATTCACAGGAGATTTAGATTCACAGTTGTCAACGTAAAGGATGAATGCTATTTAGCTTCTTCGTGACTCTAGACCACGAATGAAGAGTTTTCCTCAACATATTTCACTGAGGGAAATACAAGGATGATAGGCATAATACTATGCTGCGACTCACGGATATCGAAGCATTGTTCACAATACAGATCTGATTTTCGAAATCAGGGTTCTTTCAGTGTCCTTGAACAGCATTTGTTTTTTCTGGATACAGAAGAAAAAACTCATGAGTATCAAACTGGTTCCCAGAAAACATGTGTATGAATTGTTATCTTCCTGAACCAGGGATCAAACCCACATCACTTCCACCTCCTGCACTGGTAGGCAGAGTATTTCTTTTATCAACTGCGCCACCTGGGAATCGACATACATTTCAAGGACCACTGCCATCAGCTTCTACTGTTCATGACCAAACTAGGAGAAACAACATTGGAAGAAGGACTCATAAGGGTACTCATAGGAAGTACTCATAAGTCAAGGAACCGTTCTACTGGGTCCTCTCGCTTATTACTGGGGACAAGTCAGTTCCTCCGAATGATGATGGTATAACTGAAAAATTATTACAAATGCATGGGATGCGATGTCTACATGATAAATGTGTTCCTCTTATACTATTGCTTCAGGGATGTCTACTTCCGCATGAACGACTGCACTACAAGGGATGCCTGCTATTCCAGCTCAAGCAACGGATAGTCAAGTGCAGATCATTGTCCTTTGTTGAAAATAATCAGCAGTTTGTCACAATAGGGAACATGCCGGAGGAACCCTTGGGATGGAACTCTATAAACAGGTTGGGCCCTCTTTTTGCCAGGCCTGCGATAAAATACAAATCAGAAAAAAGAAAAATAGCATCGGTTTTGTCAGGGACTTCCTCATCTTTTCTTTTCTCGGGTAGCAGGAAGCAGACATTGAGGCCAGAGGACTGCAGGATTTCATTGTGAACTAACGTTGGGTGGGGTGGAGGCTCATCACTCTAGTAAGAATGTGGCTCACTAAAACGGAATTTCATTCACTTCATGGACATAGAGTTCTAGAATCCTTCCATTAAGGAATTCAAGAAGCTATATTTCCTTACACCTTCACAATCTCTTGGTTTACAAGAATGTCAATTGCTAGTCCAGCACTTATACAATGAGTGTTAGCAGGTAGTATGAGTGTATAAATGATGACGAGCAATGACAGGAAGTTTATTTATTCTCTGTTTGAATCTTGATTTTTTATATAATTTTTTATAATATCCTTACAGATGTAAATATTTTAGTGACATGTATAAATACACGTTGAGTAGTGCTATGATAACTCATAGTGTTGCCACAATAAATATCATGGTTTATTATGTGCTTTTCATATATTCCTTTGGAGATTCTCTTGCATTATACATTCATCATAAGATATTTAATAGTTTCCTAAACCTGTACAGTAGGTCCTTGTGGCTTCTTTTATATATGGTAATGTATTTGTTAATAATTCAAACAAAAACTGGTACACAAATATTCATAGTGACATTCACGATAGCTCAAAGGTAGAACTCATTCAAAGTGTCGCGTTGGTGGGGAGACTGAATATGCAACGCAAGGTATATTCAGAAGCTTTGAACGGTATTCCACCATATACAAAAAAGTACATTAAATGGTGCTGCCACTCTGCAAGACATTACACAAATGACTCCAAAACGAACACGTGGAAGAAATACATTAGTTCGATTCCAATTCATGCTATGTACCCAAAAGGATTGGGAAAGGGGGCTGAAAAAAAATGGATACTCCTTCCGTCATACTCACAACAGCGTGATTCACACTGGCAAACAAACAGAAGCAATCGAAGTGTCCATGGCAGCCAATTCCATAAACAAACTGTGGTATACACACAATGGAATCTGATTCGGCCCTTCAAAGTCAGTAATTCTGACAATGCGACAATGTGGACAAACCTTATGGTCATTAGATTAAGTGAAATAAACCAGACCAAAAAAAGACAAACGTTCTGTGATTCCGCTCATATGAGATATCCAAACAAGTCAAATCTGTCAGAAATAGCAGAAAGTGATTCCGACCGATCGAAAAGAGTTCATGTTTCATGGACCTCAGTTTCCCTTGGAAAAACTGACTTCCCATCATATCTCCAAAACCAATTAGACAAATAACTGGAAGCTATATCCAGTCAAATGAATGTAGACATAATGTTACAGTGTACACCAAACTCACTCAAACTTCTCAACAGACAAAAGGCAAAACTGTATCTGTGGCACCTCAGCTTAGCTTAAAACTGTATCTACGGTACCTCACTTCTGCTTATAAAATTTAACAACAACAACAACACACTAAAGGCTATCCAAAAAAGGATAGAAAACACATATAACATCAACTTTTAAAAAATTAGAAATTGAAACGGTGAAAAACCTTATTCACAAACTTAAACACAAGCCACAGGAAACTATATTTATAAAATAGATATCTGATAAAGGATTGTTCTCCAAATATACCAAAAAATCTAGAACAATCTCATAAAATATGTATACACCTAAACACCTGGCCTACAAAATATAAAGATAGTAAATAAGCCTATCAAAAAGACTCAAAACCACATAGCATTAGGAAATGACAAACTAAAATAACAGTGAGGTAGCACTGCACACCTATTAGATCCAGTCAACTCAAGAAAAGGGGTAGGGCACAGCTTCTCCGGTGGCTCAGTGGTAAAGAATCTGCCTGACAATGCAAGACACCTCTAGTTCGATCCCTTACCCCAGAAGATCCCACAAGCCACAGAGAAACATAGCTGGATTTTTCCACAGCTAAACAAGGCTCACCTGTGACCTGAATCCTTCATGTCCAGCACTTACTAAACAGCTTTGAAAACATGTCCAGACAAAAAGGATCGCATGATTATATACAACAGCTCGACTTGGAATCACTACAAACTTTCAAATATCAGGATGTCTTCAGTAGATGACAGTGTAAACAAATGGGGATACATGCAAAGTGAAGGGGAGCAAATGCTACCACAAAATATACCACTCAGCATGAGGATTAGTTGGACCCAATTAACTTTTATTTTTTTAGAGGACACATGATCATCTCTGAAACCCAAGTTCAAGACAGCTCTTCCTGTGAGTCACATTTACCAGAGAAATCTCATTTCAAAGGAATCCTCTCTATATGCCAGATAGAAGGATGAGACACAGTCTTTTTGAAACTCTTTTTTCTTTTCTATCGATAGGGAAAGCTAAGCCGTAAATCTGCACAGCCACCATACCCTTCCTTTCCTTTGGTTGTATTTTTTTAAATATTTGTTTCTGTTTTCATTTGGCTGCGCCAGGTCAACCTTCATTGAGGCAAGCCAGATATTTAGCTACAGCATGCAAATTCTCTGTTGTGGCATGGGAGATCTAGTTCTTGGATCAGGAAATGAACCTGGGCCTCCTTCTTTGGGAGTGTCCAGTCTCAGCCACTGGACCACCAGGAAGTGCCTGTTTTGTTTTCAGATGAAGATGGAATCTAAGGTGATATCTTGGGCCATTTCAGTCACTGACTCAGTTTCCTGAGTTTGTCCAAAGCACGCACAAGGTGCACATTATTAAACTGGTTTGCAAAACAAGAAAAGGTTGTCTGCTACAACACTGTATGCTTACAAATATCTAAATGGTAAATGGCATAGTATTGATTTTTCATTACTATGGGGGGAGAAAGAATGCAGGATTCATACATGTTACAACACGAATAAATATTCAAACCATCTTCAGTGAAAAAAAAATCCACATAGAAAAGGCCACCCAGAACCCTTATTCACCATGTCTGCTTTCAATCCATCAAGTTTGTCCAAATAACTGAAAATCTCAGTAACACTCTAAATAAAGAAAAAAGGATGAAGATGGAAACAAAAGATATATTCATACACTTGAACATTGCAAAGTGGAAGTGGGGCGGTGGATTACATTATAACGTAGATACCATATGATTTCCTGATTTTGGAGATTATGTGCTGGTTCTGCAGAAGGTACCCATTTTGGCATAAAACACATAGAGTCTTTTAGATGATGTGGCAAATGCTAGCACTTGTTCCCATTGCTAGGCATTTTCTGTACATTTTAAATGACTGGAAAGTATACTAGGTTTCAAAACAACCATGTCAATACCACAAAAGAAATTTAGAGTAGACAGGCAGGAAGCTTTCTGATACAGGCCAAGACTTACCCAGACGAAGTTCAAGGGAAGCTGCGATGCTCACTGCCCTTGAAGGAGTCCACGTGGAATGAAGAAGTACTGTGGGAAGTCTCTTAGTAACCACCATGTCTTGGGTCCTCTGGATGACCTACTGCAGGAGAAACAGATGTTACAGATAAAACGTTCCACATCACTTCACAAAATGTTGTTAGACTACTTTCAGTAAAGCTGAATCATTTGGGATCAATTTACAATCATATAATAGACTACCATTTACAGTCCAAAAATCACTTGCATTTCTAGACACTCATAACAATCAGAAAAAAAATTAAGAAACTCCACTTAAATAAAACATCTAGCAACAAAACTTAATCAAGAACATAAAAGACCAGTAGTCAGAAAAACTAGAAAGCACTGATAAAGAAACCAAAGAAAACACAAATACACAGAAAACTATTCCACGCTCATGCACTGGAACAATGAGGAATTAAAAGGTCCATTCCAACCAAAGTCATCAACAAATACACGGACTGCAATCACAAAATAACATTCAATGGCATTTTTCACAGAAATAGAAATATTCCTCATATTAGACTGCTACTGTTGACCAGGACCTTAAACGGCCAAAAAGACTCTGAGAAAGAGGAACACAGCTGGAGGCATCTTCCTATCCCTCTTCAAACTACATCACGGAGCTGTAGTGACCACCACAGTGAGGAACTGGCAGGAACACAGACACATGGACTCCAGGAGAGAATAGAGAGCCCAGAAACGAACCCACATGTACATGGTCAGTTCCTGAAAATCAAACCAGGAACGAGCGAAGAGGAAAGGACAGTCTTCTCAAGAAACAGTGACAGGAAAACGGCCACCTACACGGAAGAACATCAGTGTTCATCCTCTACATCATCTAACGCAAATCGAACTGAAAACCCACCGCTTTGCACACGGAGCTCTTTCCCCCTGAGTCCTCCGAGATGGACCTCCAGTCAGCCCTCAGCTGGACACAGGAAACGTCTACTCCGTCCTCATTTTTCGCTCTTGCAGCGCCTCCCTGCTGGTGGGCACTGAGGCAACCCTGCTCCTCTCAGCCTGGATGCAGCCCTGTTATCCAGAAGCCTGAGCCCTGATGGTCCTGAGGAGACAAAGCTCCCGCCAGCTGCTCACGGGGCAGAGCCTAAAGGCAAAGCGTCCTGCGCCCGCGGGGTCAGAGGGGGCTTTGGCGCCCCCTGCGGGCCACAGGAGAAGAGCGGGCAGCCCGGCGCTCACAGACCTCAGAGGGCTCACCCAGAAGCAGCTCTGCTGCGAGCACTCAGACTGGAAGCCCAAACTGAAATGGAGCAGAATAGCTCCATGACCCTCCGCAAAACATGGCTAAGGAACAATCAGAGCCTGTATGGAATGCAGCCATAAAAAGGAACACATGTGAGTTTGTTCTAATAAAGGGGAGGGAAGTCAGTCAAAGAGAGAAAAACATGGAATCTAGAAGGATGGTACTGACGAGTCTGTTCACAGAGCAGCAATGGAGGTGCAGACATAGAGAACAGACTTACAGACGAGGGTGGGGAACAAGAGGGAGAGGGTGAGATGAATGGAGAGAGCAGCATGGATGCAGGTACACCAACCTTTGTAAATAGACAACCAATGGGAATTTGCTGTATGATTCAGGGAACTCAAACTGGGGCTCAGTAGTAACCTAGAGAGGTGGGAATGCGTGCGAGGTGGGAGGGAGATTCCAGAGCAAGAGGACATAGGTACACCTATGGTCAATTCATGTGGATGTATGACAAATCAAACCAATATTGTAAAGCAATGATCAATCAACTAAAAAGAAATAACTGTTTAAAAAAATATGAACATACACACAAACTTTGCAACAAGGTAACTCCATTTTAAAAACTATTGAAATTTTAGAAAACTACAAACGTTCTACATGACCTTCGGTCTGGTGATCAGGTCTAACATACACAAAACAAGCCAACTTACCCAATTATGAATACAAATGAGTTAACACATTGCCTTTTATCATTTCATACATTTACCCTGTGGAGGACCTTACTCGAGAGAACCAAAAAGAAACTGCTAAATGAACCACGGACCACCCACCCTGGCCAGGCAACAGAGAAAAGAAAACACTTGCAGGAGTCATCTCACAACAGGAGGTCCTGGGAAGGAACAAGGAACGAACAAGCTACCACCAACCAGAATTCTGGAGAGGTCAGGAGATGGGAGGCTCCAGTTCAGAGGTCCTACCAACCTCCCAGGATGCACTTCGCTGGAATCCATCTCGGCTGAGTGATGCGTGTGCCCCCAAGAAGGATCCCAATTCAGAATGCCTGGCAAGAGACAAACCAGAAATGAACCCGATGACCATAAAACCTGAGAGTGCGAGCCACGTGACAGAGTGGTTCTCTCCGTTTCCCTCACCCTCCTGCCCTCCACCCCGGCAGCCCTTCCCAATGAAGCCTCTCGCTTGGACAGCACTCCTCTCCTCAGACAACTCATTGCCCAGTGTCAGACAAGAACTCACTCTCAAGCCCTGGAAGGGAACCCCCTTCCTTCATCAAAAGCAATATCCAGGAGAAAAGAGCTTCAAAACGCTATCTTGCAGAGAAGGAAATCAGACAAGGCAATGGCAGCCCGCTCCAGTACCATTGCCTGGAGAATCCCACGGACAGAGGAGCCTGGTAGGCTGCAACCCCGGGTCACTAAGAGTCGGACACGACTTCACTGAGTGACTTCACTTTCACTTTTCACTTTCATGTACTGGAGGAGGACATGGCAACCCACTCCAGTGTTCTTGCCTGGAGAATCCCAGGGACAGAGGAGCCTGGTAGGCTGCTGTCTATGGGGTCGCGCAGAGTCAGGCACGACTGAAGCGACGTGGCAGCAGCAGCAGAGAAGGAAATGGCACCACCTGCAGTACTCTGGTCTCAGAAATCCTAGGGACAGAGGAGCTTGGTGGGCTACAGTCCAAAAGCAGGGCATTTCTGACGGGAGGAAACAGTCCCAGGGAAGCTGAGCTGCTCACCAAAGGCCCCAGAGCTTTGGATAGCACACCAGAGCTGTGGCTGAGGATTCCCAGCTGCCATGCCTCTTGATCCTGGCCTCTTTCACTAGATACGTGTGTGGAAAACTAGAATCTCAAATATGCCCTGGTGGTTCCATAGTCAAGAATCCACCTGCCAGTGCTGGAGATGCATGTGCGATCCCTAGGATGGGAAGATGCCACATCCTATGGAGCCCGTGTGCCACAACTGCCGAGCCTGTGCTCTAGATCCTGGAAGCCACGATGCCGAGTTCACATGCCGCAGCCACTGAAGCCCGTGAGCCTGTGCCGCCTCAACAAGAGGACACACTGCAGTGAGAAGCCTGCAAACCACTCGTTTATGGCCCATGCTCACCAAAACTAGAGAAAAAGCCCACACACAAAGATGCAACAGCAGCCAACAATCAATAACAACTCTTTTCCTAAAAAAATGCACATCTGACAAAGAAACTGTACTCGGAATTGTCCAAGAACACTAGAGCAAACAAGCCCATTCATAATTGGTAACGACTGAAATAGACACCTGGCCAGCTGAGGGTATACTGATAGTAAACTATCATACAAAAACATACTCAAGATACTGGTGCGATGCACGCAGAGCCCCCTTTGAAAGACAATCTGACAGTTTTTTTTTTTTCAGTAACCACGTGGGACAAGCACTGAATTCTGTGTATGACAAGCGGTGGAAGCCAGGTATCTTACCATTGGAAGGCAAAGTTCCAGATAAACAAAAGGAAACGTTACAATGTCCATGTCGTGGTGGATCAGGTTGGAGACATCATCACAAATTACCTTTAACTGAATATGTTCAAAGGTGAGCTGGAATACATGGAGATATATCTCCATGTATTGTCAGCTGAGCATATTGAGCTCCTACATGTATGTTTTAAATATCATTCTCTAATAAAAGGGAACAGGAAACATCTCCGATGGCCTGGTGGTAAAGAAGCTGCCTACCGATGCAGGGAACACGGGTTCAATTCCTGTGTAGAAGATTCCACACGCCCAGGGGCAATGAAGCCCTTGAACAACTCTTGACGTTTGCATGCTCCAGAGCCCAAGTTCTGCACACAGAGAAAGCACTGCAATGAGAAGCCATGGCACAGCAACTAGAAGGTAGCCTCTGCTCACTACAACTAGACAAAGGAGCAATAAAGACCCAGCACAGTCAAAAATAATGTCATGTTAAAAAAAGGACAGTTCTTTGAAGAAATGACTGAGACTAGGGGTGCGACTGTAAAATATATGAGCCAGGGTCATCTTCAATTATGAGAAATTAAAGAAAACTAAAGACAACTATCAAGCTGTCCAAACGGATACAAAATGAATGACGACACAGTGTTATCTGTATAGCACCAGCAAAATAACAATCTGAAAGGGAATTGAAAGCAAACAATTCCCCTTCAATCACGTCAACATTAATAAAAGACTTTGCTATGGATGGAATGAGGATGACAAGACTGGCACACTGGAAATGATACATGATTGCTGAAAAAATACCCTCAAGCCATGACAGAGACTCCATAGCGATGACAAGACTTCAGTTGGCAATACCGTGGAATGCATCTGCCATCTGAAATGAAGATTCAATATGAATTACAAAAGGCTGAAAGGTGGCTGCTAAACCACAAAAGATGCCAGCATTCTTGGCCTCCAGAGGAGAATTCAATCCAGGGCAAGTGACGAAGCTTGATGGCTCAGAGGTTTTCTGTGAAAAAGTTTGATTCAAGTAGAAAAGAGATCGAGAGAGCTGCTGACGTAGACATTCAAAGGGGGAAGAAAGAGTACCCCCTGCTAGTCTTTAGCCAGATGTTATACAGCCACTAGCAGTCTGCTAAGGAAAGAAAGACAATGTCTCAGAGAATGGCACCAGGCCCCTCACCCACAGCATGCATTGAGATCACATTGGCAGCAGATGAGTCATCCCAGGCCAGAAAATGATGGACATGAATCTTGAAGAAAGGCAGATTTCCAAGCAAATATATAGTTTCATTCACAGAGGTTAAGAGAACCAGGTATGAGTAAGACAAACCGGTTTGTCGAGTCGTTTCTGAGCCCTTAGGGGGAACTGACCTGAAGACATTAACATACCTTAAGACAAACATTTCCATAAGAAGAACAATGCATTGCTTAGTTCAAGGTTGAGAAAAGTTAAATTCAGGTGGAGCCAGGAGTTGTCATGGCAGCACAGAATTTTCAGAGAAACGCTTCTTTTACATTTGTATCAAGATGGAGAAAAAAAAAACCGCAGCGCTGCTTTGGTCTCCTCCTGGCCTCTTAAGAGAGAGAAAAAACGTCTGACACTTGCAGTTTATTTTCTCTGTCTGGAGACCGCCTGGCCTTCCTGCCTGTTATCGCTCTCCAGGCCTGTAGGAAGCAATACACTCGGCTGCTTGGGAAAAGCGCGCGGGTCTGAGCTGTATGCAAAGGGGTGAAGCGGTAAAACCCTCGGCCCCAAAGGCGAGGCTTTTCTGCGATCGCCATTTCAGTCGGCTCCGAGACTGCAAACAAAGGGCAGAAGACATGGTTCCCTGCTCCGCCGAGTCCGAGTTCCCTTACCTGTGGTCCACAGCCCTGCGCTCTGCTCGCTGGATGCCAATCGACGGGGACCCAGGAGCCCACGAAACGAGCAGTCCCAGCTGCAATGGCGAGCCCTGAGAGCACAACTGGGGACCCCTGGCCCCGAGGCGCCGCCATGTTCACCCCGCCCCAGACCCGCTCCCGTGAGCCGCGCCCCTGACCAGCCGCCCAGGCTCGCCCCGCCCCCGACGCGCGCACGGTGCGCCCCGCCCCCACGCCCCCTGCCAGGCCAGGCCCGCGGGACCGCGACTGCCTCCAGGGGAAACACAAGGACAAGCAGATCCACCCCACCGAGACAACCCAAGCTTTTTCTCAGCTCATCTGTCTATGATTTAGGGATAAGAAGCAAAGATGACCTAGGACAGCCATGATATTCTATAGAGCCAGACCCTGGCGCGCAGAGGCTTGAAGAGGGCCGGGAGCGCTGCCTGAAACAGCAAGCCTCTGTAGCATAGCGGTTAGGCAGGCTGGTAAGTCAGGCAGACTAGGGTCTGTAGGTCAGGAGTTCAAGTCCCGGGTTTAACTCTTTCCCTTTTAGGGGGCGGGGGACCACAAGAGGCGGGGCTTAGACCAGAAAAGTTTCTTTTGATTTTAGAGGTTTATTGTGAAGCTTAGGGTTAGGGTTCGGGCAACCCCCCAACTCGCTCGGGTTCGGGTTCGGGGTTAGGGTTAGAATTCGGGGAACCCCCTCTTCTTAGAGTTCGGGTTTGGGTTAGGGTTCAGGTCAGGGTCAGGGTTCAGGTTACGGTTAGGGCTTAAAGTGAGCGCTAATGGGGCCCATAGTTCTTTATTAGCCTGCCCTGGCGGGCCGAGGCTTGAAGAGTGCCTGGGAGCAGCATGAAACCCGGGGGGCTTTGTTAGCATAGCGGTTAGGCTGACGGCCGAGTAAACATGCAATCTGGCTTTGTGGGTCAGAAGTTCCAGTCCGGGCTTGCCTTTTTTGCTTTGAGCGGATGGGGGACCGCAAGGGCGGGGCTTAGGCCAGAAAAGTTTCTTTTCTTTTAGAGTTTTATTGTTAGGGTTAGGGTTAGGGTTAGGGTGCCGGCATCCCCTCAACTTGTTAGGGTTCAGGTTCAGAGTTCGGGTTACGGGAATCCCCTCCCTTCTTAGGGTTTGGATTCGGGTTCGGGTTAGGGTTCAGGGTTCGGGTTTGGGGTTTGGAGTTCAGGGTTTGGGGTTCCGGGTTCGCGGTTCTCGTTTGGGGTTTGGGTTCTCGGTTCAGCGAGGTTAGGTTCAAGGGGTTTCAGGTTCGCTTAGGGGTTTGGGGTTTGGGGATCAGGTTATAGAGGTTCTCGGTTCTTAGGGGTTTGGGGTTTGGAGTTTGGGATTTGGGTGAGGGTTCGCGGTTTGGGGTTCCAGTTATGGGTTTGGGGTTTGGGTTGGGTTGGGGTTGGGGATTATGACGGTTTGGGTTAGGGATTAGGGGTTTAGGATTTGGGTTTGGGGTTTGGGGATTCGGGTTTGAGGTTCCGATTAGGGGTTGAGTATGTGAGGTTTGTGGTTCGGGGGTCGAGATTTGAGGTTTGGGGTTCTTGGGGGTTTGGGGTGTTGGGGAGGGGTTCAGGGGTTAGGGGTTGCTCGGATTTGGTTCGGGTTGGTTAGGGGTTTGTTTGGGGGGGTTTGGGGTTTGGGTTTGGGGTTCAGGTTGGGGATTTGCGATTCGGGTTGGTTTGGGGTTCGGGTTCGGGGTGTGGGGTGGGGGTACAGGTTAGGGGTTTGGGTTCAGGGTTTGGGGTTCGGTTTAGGGGTGTGCGGTTTGGGTTTGGGTTTGGGGTTCGGGCTAGTGGTTTGGGGTTCGGGGTTGGGTTCTGGATTGGGGTTCGGAGTTATGGATTCGGGGTTTGGGCTACGTGTTTCAGGATTTGCGGTTCGGGGCTTGAGGGTCGGGGTTTGGGTTTGGGTTTAGGGCTCGGGTTAGGGGTTTGGGTTAGGGTTAGGGGTTCACGGTACGGGTTAGGTGTTTGGGGTTCGGAGTTTGGGGATTGGGTTAGGGGTTTTGAGTTCGGGTAAGGGGTTTGGAGTTCCCTGTTCAGGGTTTGGGGTTTGCGGTTGGGATAGGGGTTCAGATTCAGGATATGGGGTTTGGGGTTCGGGTACCATGTTTGGGTATGTGGTTCGGGGTTTGGGGTATGTGGTTCATTGTTTGGGGTTTGAAAGCCCTCCTTGCAGGGAGCTAGGTGCGCCTCCAGTACGGCAGAGCTCTGGCTCTGCTCAGAGCCCCGATCTGGCAGAGTTCCCGTCGCGAGGCTGCTCTGCCATGGGCGAGCCTTGCCCAGACTTACCTTGCTTTTAGGCTCCCTCCCTAGGAAGGAGCAGGCTGTGTGAGGCTGGGAGACGCCACTGGCGCCTTCCTGGCTTCAGCTCTTCCCCTGCCTTGCCTTTGCACTTAGGTCCCAAGCGTCCTTGAGGAGGGCTCAGGGGCTGGTGGGTTGCACACTACCAAGGGCTCCAGAAGTGAGAGTTCTGTAGGAGGGATCGAAAGGCAACAGCAGGGCTCCTTCAGCGGTTGCTTGGCCGCCCAGACTCAGCGCCACACGGAGAGCACCAGGTTCCAAGGGCCCCTGGCTGGGTTTTGCAGCCCGAACACCAGAGGCTGACTCCATGGGTGCCTAGAAAGTGTGTGACAGACGTAGGTTCCCCGCCACTCTCCTCCCCAGCAGAGACATGTGCAGGTGGTTGGGGCCTGATCCTGGTGTCTGGGTTCCCGCCCACAGCCCCAACTCAGGGGAAGCAGCCCCTGAGGCAAGACCTGCTGGAGGAGCCCTGCGCACCCGCCTCAGCAGTGGAGTGCCCCTCAAGAAAGCTAAGTTGCTCTACTGCTCGATCTGGCCCTAGCTAGCCCAGACAGGCTGTGCAGACGCCAGCCTCACAATGCACTTAGGCAGGGCTGGCTGGTGGGTTCTGAGGGCTTCTCTGTGTACACCCAGACTCGCCCACACCCCACACCCAACCCTAGAAAGTGGACAGCGTACCTAGCACTCTCCTCCCCAGCAGGACATGTGCAGATCCCGTGTCTGGGTTGAGAAGCAGCCCCTGAGGCAAGACCGCTGGAGGAGCCCTGCGCCCCCGCCTGATTGGCGAGTGCACAGCCAGCAGGGAAGCGAGCCTCCTCGGGGGAAGAGGAGGCAGCCCAGCCCCGTCAAGAGGAAAGCCCTGCTTGCACGGAGCTAAGTGCGCCTCCAGTACGGCAGAGCTCTAGCTCTGCTCAGAGCCCCGATCTGGCAGAGTTCCTGGCGCGAGGCTGCTCTGCCGGGGGCTAGCCTTGCCCAGTCTTGCCTTGCTTTTAGGCTGCCTCTCCAGGAAGGAGCAGGCAGCAGGAGCCTGGGAGTCGCCACTGGCGCCTTCTTGCCTCAGCTCCAATCCTGCCTTGCCTTTGCACTTAGGTCCCAGTCCTCCTTAAGGAGAGCTTAGGGGCTGGTGGGTTGCACACTGCCAAGGGCTCCAGCAGTGAGAACTCTGTCAGAGGGAAGGGAAGGGCAACTGCAGGGCTCCTCCAGCGGTTGCTAGGCCGCCTAGAATCAGCGCCGCACGGAGAGCACCAGGCTCCCAGGGCCCCTGGCTGGGGTTTTCAGCCCCGCACACACGGAGGCTGATTCCTTGGGTGCCCAGAAAGTGTATGACAGACGTAGGTTCCCTAGCACTCTCCTCCCCAGCAGAGACATGTGCAGGTGTTTGGGGCCTGATCCTGCGTGTCTGGGTTCCTGCCCACAGCCCCAACTCAGGGGGAAGCAGCCCCTGAGGCAAGACCTGCTGGAGGAGCCCTGCGCCCCCGCCGATAGGCGAGTGCACAGCCAGCAGGGAAGCGAGCCTCCTCGGGGAAGAGGAGGCAGCAAAGCCCCGTCAAGCTGAAAGCCCTGCTTGCACGAGCTAAGTGCGCTCCAGTCGGCAGACTGCTGTCAGAGAGCTTAGCTCTGC
>NW_017211626.1:0-17532 GCF_001704415.2 Capra hircus
CCTTCCCTTTGAGATCCTTGCAAAGACATTCAGATCGTGGGAGTGCCCATGAAGAAGCAAGCAGCGGGAGTGTGCTTGACATCACTGGCTGCCTACCTGGGCTCAGCTCCTCAAGGGGCCTTTCTCTCCTGGTAGGCCCTATGTCCCCTTTGGGAGAGGGTGTGCCCTCTTCCCTCCACCTGCAAAGGGTGGAGGTGGAGCAAACTCGTTCTCTCTGAGGTAAAAAAAAAAAAGACAAATTGGATGGATTTTTAAGCTGCTATGCTGCACCCCTCCAGGACCCACTCGAGCAAAACAGGTGCCCTGTGCCCCTAGGTCAGGTATGCAGGTTCACACACCGGTGTGATCCCTGAAAGCCAAGAATTTTCCTGACAGACCTAGGCTCACTAGAGCTCTCCTCCAGAGGAAAGGGACAAAAAAGACGTGTGTGTGGAGGTGCTCTGCTTTTCAGGTCCCAATCTCAGGATAACTGCCCCTAAGAAAGGACTGCTGCTGCTGCTGCTAAGTTGCTTCAGTCGTGTTCAACTCTGTGCGACGCCATAGACGGTAGCCCACTTAGGCTCCCCGTCCTGGGATTCTCCAGGCAAGAACAGTAAGTGGGTTGCCATTGCCTTCTCCAATGCATGAAAGTGAAAATGAAAGTGCAGTCGCTCAGTCGTGTCCGACCCTCAGCGACCCCACGGACTGCAGCCTACCAGGCTTCTCCGTCCATAGGATTTTCTGAAAGGAACTGCAAGAAGCGCTTTTCCAGGAGGCTGGGAAAGGGAGTTCGCAGGATGTGGGGAAAGAGAGCCTCCTTCGGGAAGAATAGGCGGCCACTTGTTTTGTGTTGCAAACCTCTATTTGGAAGGAACAGGTTAGCTTATACAAAGGGAGACCTCCAGATCTGCTCAGAGGACGAAGTTGCAGAGGCAGGTCGGTGTATTTTCCCTTCACTTTGCGATCCTTGCAAAGACATTCCTTGCTGATAGATGATTTCAGCAAGGGCCTTTGAGACTGTTGTTTTCTTTCCTAGGTTCAAAGATTCCTTCAGTTCCTAATATAGATATCCTAGAAATTATGTGACATCGTGAAAATCTGATATGTCCTGGTCAAATGCTGTCAGTTATAATTCCAGTTATCATATTAAAGCATTTCAAGTCGCAGCAGTGACCAGATTACATTGTCAATTTCTATTTAATCAGGTTTTAACCATGTCCTCTATGGTTTCACACTGATGCCTTTGCAGAAATACTGCTACTTCAAGATATATGGAATATACTTTTTTTTAAGCTTACCGATAAATTTGTTTGTTTGTTTGTTTGTCTTCTGGTAAGCTGGTACCAGATGGAATTTAGTCTCCTCTCTAGGTTAAGAGCACAAAGTTTTTCTTAGAATGCAATTTTTGATAACAGACTATGAATTTCTTTACCTTTCATTGATTTATAATTGTTTTCATCATCTGTTTTTTTACTTCGGTAAAGGTAAATAAGCCTTATTTAAGATTTTGGTACATGTAGGATGGACTAAGCTTTCCCCACTCTTGCAAGTTCCCTTAACCCTTCAGATTCTTCTTGTGGGACCAAGATCTCACTTTCCTCCAGAGGGACAATCCAAGCTTTTTATTAGTTGATCTGCCCCCTGACATCAGAGTCCATTTGAGCACGAGTTGGCCATATAATTTAGGCATGAAACTATGACTACATAAAGAAAAGGTGATTTTATGATTCAGGGATGGCCATGATATGCCTTGCACTTCAGAGAAAATGGGTTAAAATGATTTTTTTTTTCTTCAAAACTGCACAGCCAGTTCTTTCAGCATATGCAATTGAAAACATCCTAGTCATTAGGTCAGTTTTCATTCCAATCCCAAAGAAAGGCAATGACAAAAATATTCAAGGTGCTGCACAATTGCACTCATCTCACACACTAGTAAAGTAATGCTCAAAATTCTCCAAGTTCACATGAACTGTGAACTTCCAAATGTTCAAGAGGGATTTAAAAAATGCAGAGAAACCAGAGATCAAAACTGCCAACATCCACTGGATCATTGCAAAAAGCAAGAGAGTTCCAGAAAAAAAAGACATCTATTTCTGCTTTATTGACTATGCCAAAGCCTTTGACTGTGTGGATCACAATAAACTGGGAAAAATTCTGAAAGAGATGGGAATACCAGACCACCTGACCTGTCTCTTGAGAAACCTGTATGCAGGTCAGGAAGAAACAGTTCGAACTGGACATGGAACAACAGACTGGTTCTAAATAGGAAAAGGAATATGTCAAGGCTGTATATTGTCAGCCTGCTTATTTAACTTATATGCAGAGTACATCATGAGAAACACTGGGCTGGAGGAAGCACACGCTGGAATCCAGATTGCTGGGAGAAATATCAAGAATCTCAGATATGCAGACGACACCACCCTTATGGCAGAAAGTGTATAAGAACTAAAGAGTCTCCTGATGAAAGTGAAAGAGGAGAGTGAAAAAGTTAGCTTAAAGCTCAGCATTCAGAAAACTAAAATCATTGCATCCAGTCTCATCACTTCATGGCAAATAGATGGGAAAAACATTGGAAACAGCAGCAGACTATTTTGGGGGGCTTGGAAATCACTGCAGGTGATGGCTGCCTCCATGAACTTAAAACATATTTATGACTTGGAAGAAAAGTGATGACCAAACTAGACAGCATATTAAAAAGCCGAGACGTTGCTTGGCCAACAAAGATCCATCCAGTCAAGGCTATGGTTTTTCCATATGTCATGGATGGATATGAAAGATGTACTATAAAGAAAGTGACAGCTGAAAATTGGATGCTTTTGAACTGTGGTGTTGGAGAAGATGCTTGTAGGTCGCTTAGATTACAAGGAGACGCAACCACTCCATCCTAAAGGAAATCAGGTCTGAATATACATTGGAAGGACTAATACTGAACCTGAAACTCCAATACTGTGGCCATTTGATGTGAAGAGCTGACTCACTTGGAAGTTGCTTTGATTTGCCTGTGAGTGTGGGAGCCCTCCCTGGGCAAAGGGCCTCAGGGGTCATTGCCACTGAATCACGACCTCCAAGCAAGCGCATTCCAGCTGTGTGACATTCAGGAAGCAGGAGACTGGGAAAACTATCTTCCTTAGAGGAAGGAAAGTCATCCACAGAGAGTGTGTTTTCAGGCCTCTCTTTGCAGCAAGTGTTTTTGCTTCTCAGACATCAGAGCTGCAGGCTTGCTCTGAGGGCCTCAATTGCAGAGTCAGGGCTGTGTGTCTCACTGCACTTTCCAAGCATTGCAGACACATTCCTAGGTTGGAGCAGTGCTTCCCATGAGAAAAGAAGCCTCGGGAGTGTGTCTGAGCGGGCTGAGTGCCATGCTAGGGTCACCTAGTCGAGGGCACCTTGCACATCCAATGGGCCCCAGGCGAGTAGCTATGGACCGGCCCTTCGGTTGAGACATCCCAAAGCAGGGAACAAAGCTAGCTCTGTCAGAAGGAGGAAAACAGCAATGGGATGGATTTTCAAGCAGTTGCTAAGTCACACCACGTTAGGGCTCCCCGGGAAAGAAATGCAAATTTTGGCCTCTAGGCCCAGTATCCAGATGTGTGCACAGGATATTTTCCCCACAGGATCCAAGAATGTTCCAGACAGACCTAAGCTCACTAGCTCTCTCCTGCAGAGGAAATGAAATATTGTTGCTGAACCACGAAAAGATGCTGGGATTCTTGGCTTATGGAGGAGAAGAATTCAATCCAGGGCCCAAGACGAGGCTTGATTGCTCAGAGCTTTTGTGCAATAGAGTTTTATTAAAGGATAAAGGAGATAGAGAAAGCTTCTGACAGAGACATCACAAGGGGCAGAAAACGTACCCCCTTGCTAGTGTTGGTAATGGAGTTATATACTCTCCAATAAGTTATGACAACGAACAAAAGAATGTCTGGAGGTTGTAAAGACTCACTAGACCTACTCCCATAATTGACATTTTAAGATAACAGGATTAGCCAGGAGGTTTTTTTCCAGAGACCGTCCTCAAGAAGGATGCATGATTGTTATATAATCCTAAGGAATGTAGAGGGGAAAACAGTTTGTCCTTTCTTCCTCCTTGAGAATTCTAGACCCCTCTCTCCTTGGGGACCCTTGAACTTCTTAGAAACCTGCCTTGGCAATGACTCTCTCAGAAACATGATTGAACAGCCGTTTGGAGCTTCCTTTGACTTTCCCTGGGAGGGAGGGAGCCCTCCCTGAGCACAGGGCCTCAGGGGCCATGGCCAATGAAAAAGAATCTCCCAGCAAGTGCTTTTCAGCCCTGTGTGGCTCTCAGCCCACAGGAGTCTGAGAAAACTCTCTTCCTTGGAGGAAGGAAAGGCAGCCCAAGAGTGTGTTTTCAGGCCTGTATCTTGCAGCAAGTGTTTGGCTTGTTAGACAGAAGACCTGCAGGCCTGTTCCAACAGACTCAATGCCAGAATCAGGGTCTTGTGTCTCCCTGCAGTTTCCTGGCCTTGCAAACACATTCCTAGGTGAGAGCAGTCCTGCCCATGGGGAAGCAGGCTGCGGGAGTGTGTCTGAGGGGGCCAGGTGTCATGCTGGGGTCACCTGGTCGAGGGCACCTTGCACCTCCAATGGACCCCAGGCAAGGAGTTGCAGGCCACCACCTTGCTTCTGAAATCCCAAAATGGGGAGCAAAGCTCGCTCTGTCAGAGGGAAGAAAACAGCAACAGGATGGATTTTCAAGCAGTTGCTAGGCTGTACTGCGTTAGGGCTCCAAGGAAGGAAAATGCGAATTTTAGCCCCTACGACTGGTATCCAGGTGGGCTCCCAGGATGATTTCCCCGCAGGATCCAAGAACGTTCCAGACAGACCTGGGCTCACTAGCTCCCTCCTGCAGAGGAAACATGAGAGAACAGCTGTTTGGAGGTTGCTTTGACTTCCCCTGGGAGGGTAGGATCCCTCCCTGGGTGCAGGGCCTCAGGGGCCATTGCCGCTGAGAAATGCCCTCTAAGCCAGACCTTTGCAGCCTTGTATGACTCAGCACGGAGGAGACTGGAAAAGCTCTCTTCCTTGGAGGAAGGAAAGGCAGCCCCAGAGAGTGTGTTTTCACACCTGTATCTTGCAGCAAGTGTTTGGCGTCTCAGACGTCAGACCTCCAGGCCTGCTCCAACGGCCTCAGTTCCAGAGTCAGGGCCGTGTGTCTCCCTGCATTTTCTGAGCCTTGGGAACACATTCCTAGGTCAGAACAGTCCTGCCCATGGGGAAGGAGGCTGCGGGAGTGTGTCTGAGGGGGTCGAGTGCCATGCTGGGGTCCAATAGACCCGGTACCTCCAATAGACCCCAGGACAACAGCGGTGGGGCTCCCCCTGGCTTCCGAAATGCCAAAGCGAGAAGCAAAGCTAGCTCTATCAGAAGGAAGAAAAGAGCAATCGGATGGATGTTCAGGCTGTTGCTGGGCCGCACCACTTCAGGGTCCCCCCCGAGAGGAACAGGCGCCCTGTGGCCCCTAGGTCCGATATGCAGGTTAACACACAGGGTGTGTCCCCATAGGAGCCAAGAATTTTCCTGACAGACCTAGGCTCACTAGAGCTCTCCTACAGGGCAAAAGGGGTAGAACAGACTGTGGATGTGACTCTGCCTTTCCCAGCGAGCATGGGGCCCTCCCTATGGCCCCGGGCTCCAGGGAAAATTGTCCCTGAAAAATGACCTCCAAGAAGCGCTTTTCCAGCAGGCTGGGATGCAGAGTTCACAGGATGCGGGGAAAGTGATCGTCCTACAGGGAAGAAGAGGCAGCCACCCAGTGTGTGTTTGCAAGCCTGTATTTGGAAGAAACTGGTTAGCTCCTTCAAGGGGAGACCTCCAGGTCTGCTCAGAGGACCGAAATTCCAGAGGCAGCACCATGCATCTCCCCTGTCCTTTCTGAGCCTTGGAAAGACATTCCTAGCTTATAGCGGTATTGCTCATGAAGAAGCAGGATGCAGGAATGTGTCAGACATGACTGGGTGCCTTCCTGGGTTCAGCTCCGTGAGGGGCCTTTCCACTCAAATTAGGTCCCATGCCTCCTTGGGGAGGAAGTGGGGCCCGCTTGCCTCCAAATTGCCAAAGGCTGGAACAAAGCTAGTTCTATCAGAGGTAAGAAAAGAGCAATTGGATGGATGTGGAAGCTGTTGCTGGGCCGCACTGCTTCAGGCCCCCCACCCCTCCGCCCCCGAGAGAAACAGGCGCCCTGTGGCCCCTAGGTCCTGGATGCAGTTTCACACATAGAATGTGTCCCCATAGGAGCCAAGAATTTTCCTGACAGACCTAGGCTCACTAGAGCTCTCCTACAGAGCAAAGGGGATGGGACAGATGTGTGGCTGTGGCTCTGCCTTTCCCTGGGAGTGTGGAGCCGCTCCCTATGGCCCCGGGCTCCAGGGGAAATTGCCCCTGAATAATGACCTCCAAGAAGCGCTTTTCCAACTGGCTGAGACGTGGAGTTCTCAGGATGCAGGGAAAGCGAGTGTCCTTCGGGGAAGCAAAGGCAGTCACCTGTTATCATGACTTACTAGAATAGTAGGTACCTTCTCCGGTTGGGCAGAGGCCTTCCCTACCTGATCTGAAAAAGAAAATGAAGTAGCTCGCTGATTTGAGAAATAATTCCCAGACTTGGGTTTCCAACCAGTATAGAATCCGACAATGGCCCTGTCTTTGTAGCCACGTTAATTAACAGGTATGTGAAGCTCTAAATATCAGTGGAAATTACATACAGCCTATAGGCCTCAGGGGAAATGGGCCTCATCTCGCCTGGAGGGGAGAACCTCCTGGATTTTACCCAGTTGCGGCAGGTGCTCTCGAGTTACGATGCGGACCTCAGGGACCCGCTCTGGTGGCCTCAGGAAAGGCCAGTCCCCATGCGAGTTACCAGGGGGCCTCTAGGGATTCCTCACCCATCGATGCCGTTGCCTAAGACCTTGTGTGGAGTCGGGGCCAGACCCTGAGGATGCCTCTCCAGTGCTGACATGAGTCTTTCCATACTTCTGGAGTCTTGCCACGGGATTCAGGCCTCATCTCATGTGGGGGCATGCACCTGCCAATTCCTCACGAGCTGTAGCAGCAGTGTCACGCTTTCTGACGTGTGGATCAAGGGATCTGTCGCTTTCAATTGAGGCTTTCACACGAGGGCTGTCCCACGTGCCACGGTGGTGTGAGTCGATCCTCGGCGTGAAATTCGAGGCAGTGCAGGGAAAACAGGTTCTTCTGGAATGGACGGAGACATCTGGGGGACTCTTGGAATGCTGGCAAGGCCCTGGAGTTCCTCTCGCCTTTCCTGTGGAGAGTGCCTCCTCTTGAGATGCGACGGGAAGCCCGGGAATTCTTTCCCGACGATGAAGGGAAAGGATCCCTCTTCTCGAGCTACGAGGCGGAAACGGGGCTCCGCTGGATGTGGGTGGGACCCTCGTCCTTCCTCTCGAGTGGAGATGGGTATGTCGGAGAACTTCTTGACTTGCAGCAAGGGTGTGAAGGACCCTTTCGAAGTTCCAGAGGTTAGTTGTGGTTAGCCTCGAGACGCCTCAGCGGAAATGGGCCTCATCTCGCCTGGAGGGGAGAACCTCCTGGATTTTCTCGAGTTGCAGCTTCCTCTCGAAGTAGGCCCCATGTCCGCTTGGGGAGGGTGTCATGCCTCTTTTCTCCTCACTGCCAAAGGGTGGAGCCAAGCTCGCTCTGTCAGAGGTACAAAAACAGCAATTGAATGGATTTTCAAGCTCTTGCTAGGCTGCACCCTTTCAGGGCCCACTTTACTGAAACAGGTGCTCTGTGGCCCCTGGTTGGGTATGCAGCTTCACAAACAGGGTGAGATCCTGTCCAAGCCAAGAATTTTCCTGAAAGACCTAGGCTCACTAGAGCTCTCCTCCGGAGCAAAGGGGATAGAGGAGATGTATGGAGGAGTCTTTGCCTTTCCCTGTGAGTGTGGGGCTACTCCCTACGGCCCCAGGCTCAGAGATAACTGCCTCTAAGAAAGGAATGGCAAGAAGCGCTATTCTTGGAGGTTGGGACAGGGAGTTCGCAGCATGTGGGGAAAGAAAGACTTCTTCGGGGAAGAAGAGGCAACCACCGGGGGTGTGTTTGCAAGCCTCTATTTGGAAGGAACAGGTTTGCTTATACAGCTAAAGACCTCCAGATCTGCTCAGAGGACTGAAGTTCCAGAGACAGGGCCATGTATCTTCCCTTCCCTTTGAGATCCTTGCAAAGACATTCCTAGCAGATCGTGGGAGTGCCCATGAAGAAGCAAGCAGCGGGAGTGTGCTTGACATCACTGGCTGCCTACCTGGGCTCAGCTCCTCAAGGGGCCTTTCTCTCCTGGTAGGCCCTATGTCCCCTTTGGGAGAGGGTGGTACCCTCTTCCCTCCACACTGCCAAAGGGTGGAGGTGGAGCAAACTCGTTCTCTCTGAGGTAAAAAAAAAAAAGACAAATTGGATGGATTTTTAAGCTCTTGCTATGCTGCACCCCTCCAGGACCCACTCGAGCAAAACAGGTGCCCTGTGGCCCCTAGGTCAGGTATGCAGGTTCACACACCGGGTGTGATCCTGTCAAAGCCAAGAATTTTCCTGACAGACCTAGGCTCACTAGAGCTCTCCTCCAGAGGAAAGGAGACAAAAAAGACGTGTGTGTGGAGGTGGCTCTGCCTTTCCAGGTCCCAATCTCAGGGATAACTGCCCCTAAGAAAGGAACTGCTGCTGCTGCTGCTGTTAAGTTGCTTCAGTCGTGTTCAACTCTGTGCGACGCCATAGACGGTAGCCCACTAGGCTCCCCCGTCCCTGGGATTCTCCAGGCAAGAACAGTAAGTGGGTTGCCATTGCCTTCTCCAATGCATGAAAGTGAAAATGAAAGTGCAGTCGCTCAGTCGTGTCCGACCCTCAGCGACCCCACGGACTGCAGCCTACCAGGCTTCTCCGTCCATAGGATTTTCTGAAAGGAACTGCAAGAAGCGCTTTTCCAGGAGGCTGGGAAAGGGAGTTCGCAGGATGTGGGGAAAGAGAGCCTCCTTCGGGGAAGAATAGGCGGCCACTTGTTTTGTGTTGCAAACCTCTATTTGGAAGGAACAGGTTAGCTTATACAAAGGGAGACCTCCAGATCTGCTCAGAGGACCGAAGTTGCAGAGGCAGGTCGGTGTATTTTCCCTTCACTTTGCGATCCTTGCAAAGACATTCCTTGCTGATAGATGATTCAGCAAGGGCCTTTGAGACTGTTGTTTTCTTTCCTAGGTTCAAAGATTCCTTCAGTTCCTAATATAGATATCCTAGAAATTATGTGACATCCGTGAAAATCTGATATGTCCTGGTCAAATGCTGTCAGTTATAATTCCAGTTATCATATTAAAGCATTTCAAGTCGCAGCAGTGACCAGATTACATTGTCAATTTCTATTTAATCAGGTTTTAACCATGTCCTCTATGGTTTCACACTGATGCCTTTGCAGAAATACTGCTACTTCAAGATATATGGAATATACTTTTTTTAAGCTTACCGATAATTTGTTTGTTTGTTTGTTTGTCTTCTGGTAAGCTGGTACCAGATGGAATTTAGTCTCCTCTCTAGGTTAAGAGCACAAAGTTTTCTTAGAATGCAATTTTTGATAACAGACTATGAGTTTCTTTACCTTTCATTGATTTATAATTGTTTTCATCATCTGTTTTTTTACTTCGGTAAAGTAAATAAGCCTTATTTAAGATTTTGGTACATGTAGGATGGACTAAGCTTTCCCCACTCTTGCAAGTTCCCTTAACCCTTCAGATTCTTCTTGTGGGACCAAGATCTCACTTTCCTCCAGAGGGACAATCCAAGCTTTTTATTAGTTGATCTGCCCCTGACATCAGAGTCCATTTGAGCATGAGTTGGCCTATAATTTAGGCATGAAACTATGACTACATAAAGAAAAGGTGACTTTATGATTCAGGGATGGCCATGATATGCCTTGCACTTCAGAGAAAATGGGTTAAAATGATTTTTTTTTCTTCAAAACTGCACAGCCAGTTCTTTCAGCATATGCAATTGAAAACACCTAGTCATTAGGTCAGTTTTCATTCCAATCCCAAAGAAAGGCAATGACAAAGAATATTCAAGCTGCTGCACAATTGCACTCATCTCACACACTAGTAAAGTAATGCTCAAAATTCTCCAAGTTCACATGAACTGTGAACTTCCAAATGTTCAAGAGGGATTTAAAAAAATGCAGAGAAACCAGAGATCAAACTGCCAACATCCACTGGATCATTGCAAAAAGCAAGAGAGTTCCAGAAAAAAAGACATCTATTTCTGCTTTATTGACTATGCCAAAGCCTTTGACTGTGTGGATCACAATAAACTGGGAAAAATTCTGAAAGAGATGGGAATACCAGACCACCTGACCTGTCTCTTGAGAAACCTGTATGCAGGTCAGGAAGAAACAGTTCGAACTGGACATGGAACAACAGACTGGTTCTAAATAGGAAAAGGAATATGTCAAGGCTGTATATTGTCAGCCTGCTTATTTAACTTATATGCAGAGTACATCATGAGAAACACTGGGCTGGAGGAAGCACACGCTGGAATCCAGATTGCTGGGAGAAATATCAAGAATCTCAGATATGCAGACGACACCACCCTTATGGCAGAAAGTGTATAAGAACTAAAGAGTCTCCTGATGAAAGTGAAAGAGGAGAGTGAAAAAGTTAGCTTAAAGCTCAGCATTCAGAAAACTAAAATCATTGCATCCAGTCTCATCACTTCATGGCAAATAGATGGGAAAACATTGGAAACAGCAGCAGACTACTTTTGGGGGGCTTGGAAATCACTGCAGGTGATGGCTGCCTCCATGAACTTAAAACATATTTATGACTTGGAAGAAAAGTGATGACCAAACTAGACAGCATATTAAAAAGCCGAGACGTTGCTTGGCCAACAAAGATCCATCCAGTCAAGGCTATGGTTTTTCCATATGTCATGGATGGATATGAAAGATGTACTATAAAGAAAGTGACAGCTGAAAATTGGATGCTTTTGAACTGTGGTGTTGGAGAAGATGCTTGTAGGTCGCTTAGATTACAAGGAGACGCAACCACTCCATCCTAAAGGAAATCAGGTCTGAATATACATTGGAAGGACTAATACTGAACCTGAAACTCCAATACTGTGGCCATTTGATGTGAAGAGCTGACTCACTTGGAAGTTGCTTTGATTTGCCTGTGAGTGTGGGAGCCCTCCCTGGGCAAAGGGCCTCAGGGGTCATTGCCACTGAATCACGACCTCCAAGCAAGCGCATTCCAGCTGTGTGACATTCAGGAAGCAGGAGACTGGGAAAACTATCTTCCTTAGAGGAAGGAAAGTCATCCACAGAGAGTGTGTTTTCAGGCCTCTCTTTGCAGCAAGTGTTTTGCTTCTCAGACATCAGAGCTGCAGGCTTGCTCTGAGGGCCTCAATTGCAGAGTCAGGGCTGTGTGTCTCACTGCACTTTCCAAGCATTGCAGACACATTCCTAGGTTGGAGCAGTGCTTCCCATGAGAAAGAAGCCTCGGGAGTGTGTCTGAGCGGGCTGAGTGCCATGCTAGGGTCACCTAGTCGAGGGCACCTTGCACATCCAATGGGCCCCAGGCGAGTAGCTATGGACCGGCCCTTCGGTTGAGACATCCCAAAGCAGGGAACAAAGCTAGCTCTGTCAGAAGGAGGAAAACAGCAATGGGATGGATTTTCAAGCAGTTGCTAAGTCACACCACGTTAGGGCTCCCCGGGAAAGAAATGCAAATTTTGGCCTCTAGGCCCAGTATCCAGATGTGTGCACAGGATATTTTCCCCACAGGATCCAAGAATGTTCCAGACAGACCTAAGCTCACTAGCTCTCTCCTGCAGAGGAAATGAAATATTGTTGCTGAACCACGAAAAGATGCTGGGATTCTTGGCTTATGGAGGAGAAGAATTCAATCCAGGGCCCAAGACGAGGCTTGATTGCTCAGAGCTTTTGTGCAATAGAGTTTTATTAAAGGATAAAGGAGATAGAGAAAGCTTCTGACAGAGACATCACAAGGGGCAGAAAACGTACCCCCTTGCTAGTGTTGGTAATGGAGTTATATACTCTCCAATAAGTTATGACAACGAACAAAAGAATGTCTGGAGGTTGTAAAGACTCACTAGACCTACTCCCATAATTGACATTTTAAGATAACAGGATTAGCCAGGAGGTTTTTTCCAGAGACCGTCCTCAAGAAGGATGCATGATTGTTATATAATCCTAAGGAATGTAGAGGGGAAAACAGTTTGTCCTTTCTTCCTCCTTGAGAATTCTAGACCCCTCTCTCCTTGGGGACCCTTGAACTTCTTAGAAACCTGCCTTGGCAATGACTCTCTCAGAAACATGATTGAACAGCCGTTTGGAGCTTCCTTTGACTTTCCCTGGGAGGGAGGGAGCCCTCCCTGAGCACAGGGCCTCAGGGGCCATGGCCAATGAAAAAGAATCTCCCAGCAAGTGCTTTTCAGCCCTGTGTGGCTCTCAGCCCACAGGAGTCTGAGAAAACTCTCTTCCTTGGAGGAAGGAAAGGCAGCCCAAGAGTGTGTTTTCAGGCCTGTATCTTGCAGCAAGTGTTTGGCTTGTTAGACAGAAGACCTGCAGGCCTGTTCCAACAGACTCAATGCCAGAATCAGGGTCTTGTGTCTCCCTGCAGTTTCCTGGCCTTGCAAACACATTCCTAGGTGAGAGCAGTCCTGCCCATGGGGAAGCAGGCTGCGGGAGTGTGTCTGAGGGGGCCAGGTGTCATGCTGGGGTCACCTGGTCGAGGGCACCTTGCACCTCCAATGGACCCCAGGCAAGGAGTTGCAGGCCACCACCTTGCTTCTGAAATCCCAAAATGGGGAGCAAAGCTCGCTCTGTCAGAGGGAAGAAAACAGCAACAGGATGGATTTTCAAGCAGTTGCTAGGCTGTACTGCGTTAGGGCTCCAAGGAAGGAAAATGCGAATTTTAGCCCCTACGACTGGTATCCAGGTGGGCTCCCAGGATGATTTCCCCGCAGGATCCAAGAACGTTCCAGACAGACCTGGGCTCACTAGCTCCCTCCTGCAGAGGAAACATGAGAGAACAGCTGTTTGGAGGTTGCTTTGACTTCCCCTGGGAGGGTAGGATCCCTCCCTGGGTGCAGGGCCTCAGGGGCCATTGCCGCTGAGAAATGCCCTCTAAGCCAGACCTTTGCAGCCTTGTATGACTCAGCACGGAGGAGACTGGAAAAGCTCTCTTCCTTGGAGGAAGGAAAGGCAGCCCCAGAGAGTGTGTTTTCACACCTGTATCTTGCAGCAAGTGTTTGGCGTCTCAGACGTCAGACCTCCAGGCCTGCTCCAACGGCCTCAGTTCCAGAGTCAGGGCCGTGTGTCTCCCTGCATTTTCTGAGCCTTGGGAACACATTCCTAGGTCAGAACAGTCCTGCCCATGGGGAAGGAGGCTGCGGGAGTGTGTCTGAGGGGGTCGAGTGCCATGCTGGGGTCCAATAGACCCGGTACCTCCAATAGACCCCAGGACAACAGCGGTGGGGCTCCCCCTGGCTTCCGAAATGCCAAAGCGAGAAGCAAAGCTAGCTCTATCAGAAGGAAGAAAAGAGCAATCGGATGGATGTTCAGGCTGTTGCTGGGCCGCACCACTTCAGGGTCCCCCCCGAGAGGAACAGGCGCCCTGTGGCCCCTAGGTCCGATATGCAGGTTAACACACAGGGTGTGTCCCCATAGGAGCCAAGAATTTTCCTGACAGACCTAGGCTCACTAGAGCTCTCCTACAGGGCAAAAGGGGTAGAACAGACTGTGGATGTGACTCTGCCTTTCCCAGCGAGCATGGGGCCCTCCCTATGGCCCCGGGCTCCAGGGAAAATTGTCCCTGAAAAATGACCTCCAAGAAGCGCTTTTCCAGCAGGCTGTGATGCAGAGTTCACAGGATGCGGGGAAAGTGATCGTCCTACAGGGAAGAAGAGGCAGCCACCCAGTGTGTGTTTGCAAGCCTGTATTTGGAAGAAACTGGTTAGCTCCTTCAAGGGGAGACCTCCAGGTCTGCTCAGAGGACCGAAATTCCAGAGGCAGCACCATGCATCTCCCCTGTCCTTTCTGAGCCTTGGAAAGACATTCCTAGCTTATAGCGGTATTGCTCATGAAGAAGCAGGATGCAGGAATGTGTCAGACATGACTGGGTGCCTTCCTGGGTTCAGCTCCGTGAGGGGGCCTTTCCACTCAAATTAGGTCCCATGCCTCCTTGGGGAGGAAGTGGGGCCCGCTTGCCTCCAAATTGCCAAAGGCTGGAACAAAGCTAGTTCTATCAGAGGTAAGAAAAGAGCAATTGGATGGATGTGGAAGCTGTTGCTGGGCCGCACTGCTTCAGGCCCCCCACCCCTCCGCCCCCGAGAGAAACAGGCGCCCTGTGGCCCCTAGGTCCTGGATGCAGTTTCACACATAGAATGTGTCCCCATAGGAGCCAAGAATTTTCCTGACAGACCTAGGCTCACTAGAGCTCTCCTACAGAGCAAAGGGGATGGGACAGATGTGTGGCTGTGGCTCTGCCTTTCCCTGGGAGTGTGGAGCCGCTCCCTATGGCCCCGGGCTCCAGGGGAAATTGCCCCTGAATAATGACCTCCAAGAAGCGCTTTTCCAACTGGCTGAGACGTGGAGTTCTCAGGATGCAGGGAAAGCGAGTGTCCTTCGGGGAAGCAAAGGCAGTCACCTGTTATCATGACTTACTAGAATAGTAGGTACCTTCTCCGGTTGGGCAGAGGCCTTCCCTACCTGATCTGAAAAAGAAAATGAAGTAGCTCGCTGATTTGAGAATAATTCCCAGACTTGGGTTTCCAACCAGTATAGAATCCGACAATGGCCCTGTCTTTGTAGCCACGTTAATTAACAGGTATGTGAAGCTCTAAATATCAGTGGAAATTACATACAGCCTATAGGCCTCAGGGGAAATGGGCCTCATCTCGCCTGGAGGGGAGAACCTCCTGGATTTTACCCAGTTGCGGCAGGTGCTCTCGAGTTACGATGCGGACCTCAGGGACCCGCTCTGGTGGCCTCAGGAAAGGCCAGTCCCCATGCGAGTTACCAGGGGGCCTCTAGGGATTCCTCACCCATCGATGCCGTTGCCTAAGACCTTGTGTGGAGTCGGGGCCAGACCCTGAGGATGCCTCTCCAGTGCTGACATGAGTCTTTCCATACTTCTGGAGTCTTGCCACGGGATTCAGGCCTCATCTCATGTGGGGGCATGCACCTGCCAATTCCTCACGAGCTGTAGCAGCAGTGTCACGCTTTCTGACGTGTGGATCAAGGGATCTGTCGCTTTCAATTGAGGCTTTCACACCGAACAGGGCTGTCCCACGTGCCACGGTGGTGTGAGTCGATCCTCGGCGTGAAATTCGAGGCAGTGCAGGGAAAACAGGTTCTTCTGGAATGGACGGAGACATCTGGGGGACTCTTGGAATGCTGGCAAGGCCCTGGAGTTCCTCTCGCCTTTCCTGTGGAGAGTGCCTCCTCTTGAGATGCGACGGGAAGCCCGGGAATTCTTTCCCGACGATGAAGGGAAAGGATCCCTCTTCTCGAGCTACGAGGCGGAAACGGGGCTCCGCTGGATGTGGGTGGGACCCCTCGTCCTTCCTCTCGAGTGGAGATGGGTATGTCGGAGAACTTCTTGACTTGCAGCAAGGGTGTGAAGGACCCTTTCGAAGTTCCAGAGGTTAGTTGTGGTTAGCCTCGAGACGCCTCAGCGGAAATGGGCCTCATCTCGCCTGGAGGGGAGAACCTCCTGGATTTTCTCGAGTTGCAGCTTCCTCTCGAAGTAGGCCCCATGTCCGCTTGGGGAGGGTGTCATGCCTCTTTTCTCCTCACTGCCAAAGGGGTGGAGCCAAGCTCGCTCTGTCAGAGGTACAAAAACAGCAATTGAATGGATTTTCAAGCTCTTGCTAGGCTGCACCCTTTCAGGGCCCACTTTACTGAAACAGGTGCTCTGTGGCCCCTGGTTGGGTATGCAGCTTCACAAACAGGGTGAGATCCTGTCCAAGCCAAGAATTTTCCTGAAAGACCTAGGCTCACTAGAGCTCTCCTCCAGAGCAAAGGGGATAGAGGAGATGTATGGAGGAGTCTTTGGCCTTTTCCCTGTGAGTGTGGGGCTACTCCCTACGGCCCCAGGCTCAGAGATAACTGCCTCTAAGAAAGGAATGGCAAGAAGCGCTATTCTTGGAGGTTGGGACAGGGAGTTCGCAGCATGTGGGGAAAGAAAGACTTCTTCGGGGAAGAAGAGGCAACCACCGGGGGTGTGTTTGCAAGCCTCTATTTGGAAGGAACAGGTTTGCTTATACAGCTAAAGACCTCCAGATCTGCTCAGAGGACTGAAGTTCAGAGACAGGGCCATGTATCTTCCCTTCCCTTTGAGATCCTTGCAAAGACATTCCTAGCAGATCGTGGGAGTGCCCATGAAGAAGCAAGCAGCGGGAGTGTGCTTGACATCACTGGCTGCCTACCTGGGCTCAGCTCCTCAAGGGGCCTTTCTCTCCTGGTAGGCCCTATGTCCCCTTTGGGAGAGGGTGGTACCCTCTTCCTCCACACTGCCAAAGGGTGGAGGTGGAGCAAACTCGTTCTCTCTGAGGTAAAAAAAAAAAGACAAATTGGATGGATTTTTAAGCTCTTGCTATGCTGCACCCCCCAGGACCCACTCGAGCAAACAGGTGCCCTGTGGCCCCTAGGTCAGGTATGCAGGTTCACACACCGGGTGTGATCCTGTCAAAGCCAAGAATTTTCCTGACAGACCTAGGCTCACTAGAGCTCTCCTCCAGAGGAAAGGAGACAAAAAAGACGTGTGTGTGGAGGTGGCTCTGCCTTTCCAGGTCCCAATCTCAGGGATAACTGCCCCTAAGAAAGGAACTGCTGCTGCTGCTGCTGTTAAGTTGCTTCAGTCGTGTTCAACTCTGTGCGACGCCCATAGACGGTAGCCACTAGGCTCCCCCGTCCCTGGGATTCTCCAGGCAAGAACAGTAAGTGGGTTGCCATTGCCTTCTCCAATGCATGAAAGTGAAAATGAAAGTGCAGTCGCTCAGTCGTGTCCGACCCTCAGCGACCCACGGACTGCAGCCTACCAGGCTTCTCCGTCCATAGGATTTTCTGAAAGGAACTGCAAGAAGCGCTTTTCCAGGAGGCTGGGAAAGGGAGTTTCGCAGGATGTGGGGAAAGAGAGCCTCCTTCGGGGAAGAATAGGCGGCCACTTGTTTTGTGTTGCAAACCTCTATTGGAAGGAACAGGTTAGCTTATACAAAGGGAAGACCTCCAGATCTGCTCAGAGGACCGAAGTTGCAGAGGCAGGTCGGTGTATTTTCCCTTCACTTTGCGATCCTTGCAAAGACATTCCTTGCTGATAGATGATTCAGCAAGGGCCTTTGAGACTGTTGTTTTCTTTCCTAGGTTCAAAGATTCCTTCAGTTCCTAATATAGATATCCTAGAAATTAATGTGACAATCTCCGTGAAAATCTGATATGTCCTGGTCAAAATGCTGTCAGTTATAATTCCAGTTATTCATATTAAAGCATTTTTTCAAGTTCCGCAGCAGTGGACCAGGATTTACATT
>NW_017211627.1:0-17531 GCF_001704415.2 Capra hircus
GAGATTAGATATTTGTCAGTTGCTTCGTTTGCTATTATTTTCTCTCCATTCTGAATGCTGTCTTTCACCTTGCTTATAGTTTCCTTTGTTGTGCAGAAGCTTTTAAGTTAATTAGGTCCCATTTGTTTCTTTTTGCTTTATTTCCAATATGCTGGAAGGTGGGTCATAGAGGATCCTGCTGTGATTTATGTCGAGAGTGTTTTGCCTATTTTCACCTCTAGGAATTTATAGTTTCTGGTCTTACATTTAGATCTTTAATCAATTTTGAGTTTATTTTTGTGTATGGTGTTAGAAAGTGTTCTAGTTTCATTCTTTTACAATGGTTGACCAGTTTTCCCAGCACACTTGTTAAAAGATTGCCTTCAATCCATTGTAATATTCTTGCCTCCTTTGTCAAAGATAAGGTATCCATAGGTGCATGGATTCATCTCTGGACTTTTTATTTTGTTCATTGATCTATATTTTGTCTTTGTGCCAGTAATATGTCTTGATGACTGTGGCTTTGTAGTAGAGGCCTGAAGTCAGGCAGGTTGATTCCTCCAGTTCCATTCTTCTTTCTCAAGATTGCATTGGCTATTTGAGGTTTTTTGTATTTCCATACAAATTGTGAAATTATTTGTTCTAGGCTCTGTGAAAGATACGTTGGTAGCTTGATAGGAATTGCATTGAATCTATAGATTGCTTTGTGTAGTATACTCATTTTTACTATATTGATTCTTCCAATCTATGAACATGGTATATTTCTCAATCTATTAGTGTCCTCTTTGATTTCTTTCACCAGTGTTTTAGAGTTTTCTATATATAGGTCTTTAGTTTCTTTAGGTAGATATATTCCTAAGTATTTTATTCTTTTCATTGCAATGGTGAATGGAATTGTTTCCTTAATTTCTCTATTTTCTCATTATTACTGTATAGGAATTCAAGGGATTTCTGTGTGTTGATTTTATATCCTGCAACTTTACCATATTCATTGATTAAATGGATGCTGAATTTTGTCAAAGGCTTTTTCTGCATCTGTTGAGATAATCATATGGTTTTTATCTTCAATTTGTTAATGTGGTGAATCACATTGATTGAGTTGTGGATATTAAAGAATCCTTAAATCCCTGGGATAAAGCCCACTTGGTCTTTTTGATATGTTGTTGGATTCTGTTTGCTAGAATTTTGTTAAGGATTTTTGCATCTGTGTTCATCAGTGATATTGGCCTGTAGTTTTCTTTTTTTGTGGCATCTTTGTATAGTTTTGGTATTAGGGTGATGGTGGACTCATAGAATGAGTTTGGAAGTTTACCTTCCTCTGCAATTTTCTGGAAGAGTCTGAGTAGGATAGCTGTTAGGTCTTCTCTAAATTGTTGGTAGAATTCAGTTTTGAAGCCGTCTGGCCCTGGGCTTTTGTTTGCTGGAAGATTTGTGATTACAGTTTCAATTTCCATGCTTGCCATGGGTCTGTTAAGATTTTCTATTTCTTCCTGGTTCAGTTTTGGAAATTTATACTTTTCTAAGAATTTGTCCATTTCTTCCAAGTTGTCCATTTTATTCGCATATAGTTGTTGATAGTAGTCTCTAATGATCCTTTGTATTTCTGTGTTGTCTGTTGTGATTTCTCCATTTTCATTTCTAATTTTGTTGATTTGATTCTTCTCCCATTGTTTCTTGATGAGTCTGGCTAATGGTTTCTCCATTTTATTTATCTTCTCAAAGAACCAGCTTTTAGCTTTGTTGATTTTGGCTATGGTTTCCTTTGTTTCTTTTGCATTTATTTCTGCCCTAATTTTTGTGATTTCTTTCCTTCTGCTAACCCTGGGATTCTTCATTTCTTCCTTTTCTAGATGCTTTACGTGTACAGTTAAATTATTTGTTTGATTTTTCTCTTGTTTCTTGAGGTAAGCTTGTATTGGTATGAACCTTCCCCTTGGCACTGCTTTTACTGAGTCCCATAGGTTTGGGGTTGCTGTGTTTTCATTTCCATTCGTTTCTATGCATATTTTGGTTTCTTTCTTGACTTCCTCTGTGATTTGTTGGTTATTCAGAAGTATATTTGTTAGCCTCCATATGTTTGTATTTTTAATAGTTTTTTTTTTCTTGTAGTTGATATCTAATCTTACTGCATTCTGATCAGAAAAAGATGCTTGGAATGATTTCAGTTCTTTTGAATTTACCAAGGCTAGATTTATGGCCCAGGACTTGATTAATCCTGCAGAAGGTTCTGTGTGCACTTGAGAAAAGGTGAACTTCATTGTTTTGGGGTGAAATGCCCTGTAGATATCAACTAGGTCTAACTGATCCATTATATCATTTAAAGTTTGTGTTTCCTTGTTAATTTTCTGTTTGGTTGACCTATCCATAGGTGTGAGTGGGGTCTTAAAGTCACCGACTATTATTGTGTTACTGTTAATTTCCCCTTTCACACTTGTTATCATTTGCCTTACATATTGCAGTGCTCCTATGCTGGGTGCATATATATTTATAATTGTTATATGTTCTTCCTGGTTTGATCCCTTGATCATTATGTAGTGTCCTTCTTTGTCTCTTTTCACAGCCTTTATTTCAAAGTCTATTTTATCTGATATGAGTATTGCTACTCCTGCTTTCTTTTTGGCTCCATGTGCATGAAATATCTTTTTTCCAACCCTTCACTTTCAGTCCGTATTTGTCCTGTGTTTTGAGGTGGGTCTCTTGTAGACAGAATATATGGGGGTCTTGTTTGTATCTATTCAGCCAATCGTTGTCTTTTTGGTTGGGGCATTCGACCCATGTATGTTTAAGGTGATTATTGATAAGTATGATCCTGTTGCCATTTACTTTGTTGTTTTGGGTTCGAGTATATACAGCTTTTCTGTGTTTCCTGTCTAGAAAAGAGCCTTTAGCATTTGTTGAAGAGCAGGTTTCATTGTGCTGACTTCTCTGAGCTTTTGTTGTCTGTAAAGCTTTTGATTTCTCCTTCATATTTGAATGAGATCCTTGCTGGGTACAGTAATCTGGGTTGTAGGTTTTTTCTCTTTCATCACTTTAAGTATATCTTGCCAATCCCTTCTGGCCTGAAGAGTTTCTATTGAAAGATCAGCTGTTATCCTTATGGGATTCCCCTTGTGTGTTATTTGTTGTTTTTCCCTTGCTGCTGTTAATATTTGTTCCTTGTGTTTTATCTTTGTTAATTTGATAATATGTGTCTTGGGGAGTTTTGCCTTGGGTTTATCCTGTTTGGAGCTCTCTGGGGTCTTTGGACTTGGGTGACTATTTCCTTCCCCATTTAAGAGAAGTTTTCAACTATTATATCCTCAAGTATTTTCTCACGGTTGTTCTTCTTGTTTCTTCTTCTGGGTCTCCTGTGATTCAAATATTGGGGCGTTTCACATTGTCCAAGAGGTCTCTGAGGTTGTCCTCATTTCTTTTAATTCTTTTTTCTTTTTCCCTCTCTGCTTCATTTATTTCAACCAATCTATCTTCTACCTCACTTATCCTGTCTTCTGCCTCCATTATTCCTCTTTTGATTCCTCCCGAGTGTTTTTGATCTCATTTATTGCATTATTCATAATTGATTGACTCTTTTTATTTCTTCTACGTCCTTGTTATACATTTCTTGTATCCTCTCAATCCTTGTCTCCAGGCTATTTATCTGTAACTCCATTTTGTTTTCAAGATCTTGGATCATATTTACTATCATTATTGTCAAATCTTTTTCAGGGAGACTCCCTATCTCCTCTTCTGTTGTTGGGTTTGGTGGGCATTTATCCTGTTCCTTTACCTGATGAGTATTTTTCTGCCTTTTCATCTTGTTTAGATTGCTGTGTTTGGGGTGGACTTTCCATATTCTGGAAGTTTGTGGTTCCTCTATTGTGGAGGTTCCTCACTGTAGGTGGGGTTGGATGGAAGGCTTGTCAAGGTTTCCTGGTTAGAGAAGCTTGTGTTGGTGTTCTGGTAGGTGGGTCTGGATTTATTCTCTCTGGAGTACAATGAAGTGTCCAGTAGTGAGTTTTGAGATATCTGTGGGTTTGTTGTGACTTTGGGCATCCTGTATATTGAAGCTCTGGGCTATTTTCTTGCATTGCTGGAGAATTTGCATGGTATGTCTTTCTCTGGAACTTGTTGGCTCTTGGGTGGTGTTTGGTTTCAGTGTAGGTATGGAGGCTCTTGGGTGAGCTGTTATCGATTAATGTTCCCTGGAGTCAGGAGTTCTCTGGTGTTCTCAGTTTTGGACTTAAGCCTCTTGCCTCTGGTTTTCAGTCTTATACTTACAGTAGCCTCAAGAGTTCTCCATCTATACAGCCCTGATGGTAAAACATTCAGGTTAATGATGAAAAGTTTCTCCACAGTGAAGGACACCCAGAGAGGCTCATAGAGTTACATGGAGACGAGAAGAAGGGAGGAGGGAGATAGAGGTCACCAGGAAGAGGAGAGGGGAAATCTAAAGGGGAGAGAGCAATCTAGCCAGTAATCAATTCCCTATGTGCGCTCCACTGTCTGGACCCCTCAGAGATGTTCTCAGAGATGTTAACAGAGATGTTCACGGAGTTACACATAGAAGAGAAGAGGGAGAAAGGAGACAGAAGTGACTAGGAGGAGAAGAAGGGGAATCAAAAGTAGAGAGACAGATCCAGGCAGTAATCAGTTCCCTAAGTGTTTTCCACAGCCTGGAATACCCAAAGAGTTTCACAGAGTTAGGTAGAGAAGAGAAGCGGGAGGGATGAGACAGAGGTGACCTGGTGGAGAAAAAGGAGAGTCAAAGGGGGGAGCGAGCAATCAAGCCAGTAATCACACTCCCAAGTAAAAATGGGTACTGAGGATTGGGTTCTTAAAGGTATGCAATTGATAACAAATACCAAAAATCAAAGATTAAAAATCTAGAGTAGATGCTAGATGCTCAAAAATACAATATTAGAAAGAAAAAAAAAGTCACAAAATTATCAAATATATATATGAAGTTTGCTTTAAAATAGTCTTTTTTTGCAAGGTAATAGTAGGTTATAAAAATGAAAATTAAAGGAGTAATAGAGGACTTAAAATTTTTTTAAATGTTTTTAATTTAAGAAATGATAATAGTAAAAATATATCTAGGAATTTCTCTGGAGTTGTTGAGGACAGTGTGGGGTCAGTTCAGTTTTAGATAGTTCCTTGATCTGGCTTATACTTCTCAAGATCTATAGGCCCCTTTCAATGTAGTCGGTGCTAACTACAGGGTTTTAATCTGTTGCACCTGTCACTTCCAAAGCAGTTCCCTCTGTTTATTTTAGTTTCTTGTGTTTGCTGGTCTCTTCAGTGTCTAATTTCTGCCCTGACACAAGGGGGCGAAGGTGGTCACTTATTTAGGCTCACTTGTTCAGTCGTGCTGTGGGGAGGGAGGAACATTGCAAACAAATATTACTGGCATCTGTGAGGAGTGCTTTCAGTGTCTGAGCCATACTGGGTTTGCCCCCGTTCATGGCGTGTGTGCTTTCCTGGTCTACACTACTCAGGCTCCAGGTTGCTCTGCAGTGGAACTGTCTAAAGTGGTCCCTGGGTTGTGGGCACTTCCCAAGTCTAAGCCGCTCATGTTCAGGTTCTCAGGTACTACACAAAGGAGCACAGACTCAGTTGGGCCTGCGTTTTGTGCCCTTCCCAGGTCCGTGCAGCTCAGGCGACCTGGTACTTGGTGAGTACACGCTCCCCAGATGTGCGGTGGTCTTATCCAGGAGGTCTTATCACCTCCCCCATCCCAGCTGCTCATTTTCCTGGGTGTGCAGTCAGTGGGAGCGCTGTCTCAGGTGTGCTGTGTGTCTCCTCTGGGGAGCTGATCTCTGGCTGTGACCCTCCTGGCAGATGTCAACCATCCAGGATCCCAGGGAGACTTGGTTAGCAACTGGGAGCCTGCACGCAGTTTGGTAGAGGATGCTGTCTCTGGGGCTGAGATTGCCCCTTTCTGGCTCTGGCTGTCGCCCACCTGCCTCTCTGCCTCTGGCAGGGGAAAGGCCAGTCTGCAGCCAGCTAGCTCTCCTCTGGTATTCACTCAGTCCTTTGTTCTGTGAGCAGGCCTGGCAGTGCTTTAGGTTAGAGCTTTTTGCAGGAAAGTTCTCTCTCTCTCTCTCTCTTTTTTTGTTTTTTGTTTTTGTTTTTTTTTCTCTCTCTCTGGCTATCCCACAGTTTGGGTTGCTATCTCATGTTAGCTCCCTCAGATTGTTCCCAGGTAATTCAGGCCCACGCCTCACCCTAAGCAATGCATCCCGCACCTCCCTGTTCAGCCCCCACTGGCTGGTGGTGGATGCTAGCATCTCGCTACTTCTCTGCTGGAAGTTGCGGTTAGGCATGTAATCTGTGGGTTTTATTTTTTTATTTTTATCCTCTCAGTTATGTTGCCCTCTGAGATTCCAAAACTCCCCACAGACCCGCCAGTGAGAGGGTTTCCTGGTATTTGGAAACTTCTTTCACGACTCCCTTCCCGGGATGGATCTCCATCCCTAACTCTTTTGTCTCTCTTTTTATCTTTTATATTTTGTCCTACCTCCTTTCGAAGACAATGGGCTGCCTTTCTGGGTGGCTGGTGTTCTCTGCCAACGTTCAGAAGTTGTATGTGGAGTTTGCTCAGCGTTCAAATGATCTTTCAATGAATTTTTGGGCGAGAAAGTGGTCTCCCCATCCTATTCCTCCACCATCTTAGGACTGCCCCCCCCCACCATGCTGGTTTGTTTTAAACACCAATGTTTATTCAGTTATGTTTGGTATTTGTTTTACACCTTTAAAGCAAGTCGCAATTTTCCCTATCAATTAGAATATCAAAACCTCTAAATGAAGTTACTGTCAGCCAACAAGCAAAATATGGACAACTTACAGAAATCAACACTGTTCTTCAGGACCTTAGCAGAGACAGCACCACACTGGAGATACAAAACAGAAAGTATTTTTAAAAATTTTTTCAGAAATACATTAAAAGAAAAACATTTTCAGAAATACATAAACTCATGAGAAAAAACTGGGCAAGGCAGGATACTAGAAAGACCTTAATCGCTCAGTGCTATGGGGCTACAAATGGGGTGTAATCAAGGACAGCTAGAATGTTGTTGTTGTTGTTGTTTTCGGTCCAATGTAGAATTCTGATGAGTTACCACCCCTCAAGAACTGTTCTGGAGATCATTTGATTAAAGATTTGAAATAAATGAATTCCCTGATACTGATCATTTTTATTCTTGTGTATGATAAAAATTTTATGAAAATATTGGGCCTTCCCTGATAGCTCAGTCCACCTGCAATGCAGGAGACCTTTGTTCTATTCCTGAGTCAGGAAGTTCCACTGGAGAAGGTATAGGCTACCCACTCCAGTATTCTTGGGCTTCCCTTGTGGCTCAGCTGGTAAAGAATCCACCTGCAATGCCAGAGACCTGGGTTTGATCCCTGGGTTGGGAATATCCCCTGGAGTAGGGAAAGGCTGCCCACTCCAGCATTCTGGCTTGGAAAATTCCATGGACTGTATAGTCCATGGGGTCACAAAAATTCGACACGACTGAATGACTTTCACTTTCATTTGATGAAAGGAATTTGATTTCAAAGGAGACCAAGAAAAACTAACACCGGATCACCTGCAAGTAGATGTGCCTGTGTGGTACCTCGGGATCAACTTGCACACCTGGGACAAAATTTTCAACAAGAGCTCTTGGCAAAGCCCTGTGCATTGTCAAAGACAGTGTCATGGGCCAGTTTGAAAGCACAGCACTTTTAGTAAGTGATGTATTTTCTATCACAGTCATTGTATTTAATGAGAAGTCATTTTACGAAACCTACAAAACTACAATATACTTAATTATGCTTGGACATTATGCATTTGTAAATTCAGAAATAAAGCAGGAGCAATACTAAATAATATTTAAAACACACTACAGTTAAGACAACAAGTGAAGACTGGGGGTCCAAGGATGATTAAAACACAGGAAATCTAAGAAAGGGAAGAACAATGGGATTTGATGTTGAAGAGGATAAGCCCAAATAAGCAAATGTGATTACTGACTTCAAAAGGTGATCAAGAGAAAGGGCAGCTCGTGAGCAATCATGATCTAACAGTGTGGTTTACCAAAATGATAAACTAAGGAAAGAACTTTACTGATATAAAAACAAATGGAAACCATCAACTCAGACAAAATAGTTTTACTAGGACACACAGACGCTATTCAATGGAGGAGGAAATGACAACCCACTCCAGTGTTCTCACCTGGGAGATACCATGGACAGAGAAGCCTGACGGGCTATAGCCCAGGGTGTCCCAAGAGTCAGACATGACAGCGACAAAACCACCACTACCCCACTCAACTTTTCCAACATTATTTGTGTCATGGAAATCATCTGGAAACAGAATCGAGGACCCAAACACAGCACAGAAATAACTAGAGCAAAATGTTCAAGAAACATTCATTCAAAAAGTATCCAAAGCAGAAGAAACTGAAGTTATTGTGACTGGTTCAGATTAATCACATTTGGTTTGTTCCCAAGAATACATCTTCCTATCTTTGAAAAAAATGGAAGCATTCTTGACTTGGAATGCAGATGTAACCTGTGTTACAAAAAAGGGTTCATATATGAAGAAATTGTTTTCAGAAAGAAATGAATGTGCAAAGGAACCATTATAGTACTTAGCATTTTATAAAATGAAAAATATTCTTGTATTCAAAGGGAAATGTGCTGTGGAAATACATAAGAGATGAGATGTTGCAGGACCTTAATCATAAACGTATGCAAAGTTAGCATTGTCACATTCTATATGAAGTTCTTGGAAATACAACTTAGTCATGGCTGGGGAGTGGGCATCTTGCATCTGATGAGTTACCATAATGCTACTTCCCTATTCTTTGTTGTTCAATCTCTCAGTCATGTCCAACTCTTTGCAACCCCATGGACTGCAGCATGCCAGGCTTCTCTGTCTTTCACTATCTCCCAGAATTTGCTCAAGCTCATGTCCACTGAGTCGATGATACCATCCAACCATCTCATCCTCTGCTGGCCCCACTCCTCCTGCCCTCAGTCTTTCCCAGCATCAGGGTCTTTTCCAGTCGCATCATGTGGCCAAAGTATTGGAGCTTAAGCTTCAGCATCAGTCCTTCCAATAAATATTCGGGGTTGATTTCCTTTAGGATTGACTGGTTTGTTCTCCTTGCAGTCTAAGGGACTCTCAAGAGACTTCTCCAGCACCACAGTTCAAAAGCATCAATTCTTCAGTACTCAGTCTTTTTATTCTTCAGCTCTCACATCCATACATGACTACATGAAAAACTATAGCTTTGATTAGATGGACCTTTGTCAGCAAAGTAATGTCTCTGCTTTTCAATACACTGTCTAGGTCTGTCATAGCTTTTCTTCTAAGGAGCAAGTGTCTTTTTTTAATTTTTTTTTTAGCTTCTTCTCTAGCTCTATGCTACTTCCCTTCCTTTCTTTTTTTTATTTTACTTTATTTTACTTTACAATACTGTATTGGTTTTGCCATACATCAACATGAATCTGCCAAGGGGGTACACGTGTTCCCAATCTTGAACCCCCCTCCCACCTCCCTCACCATACCATCTCCCAGTGCACCAGCCCCAAGCATCCTGTATCCTGCATTGAATCTAGACTGGCGATTCATTTCTTATATGATATTATACATGTTTCAGTGCCATTCTCCCAAATCATCCCACCCTCTCCCTCTCCCAAAGAGTCCAAAAGACTGTTCTATACATCTGTGTCTCTTTTGCTGTCTCCCATACAGGGTTATCATTACCATCTTTCTAAATTCCATATATTTGTGTTAGTATACTGTATTGGTGTTTTTCTTTCTGGCTTACTTCGCTCTGTATAATTGGCTCCAGTTTCATCCACCTCATTAGAACTGATTCAAATGTGTTCTTTTAATTTCAGGGCCGCATCCTGCTTATGGTGAGTTGATCACCTTTTTATTAGTAGTATGCAGAACTACCAAACAGTGGAATTTCCTTTGTCACCATTGTAACCAGGGGAATGAAATTATTCTCTAGTAGAAGAATAATTAGAATATTTGTTTTATGTTCTTACCTTCCTCCTCATCCTACTATAGAAGCTCAATAAGTCACTTCATCTCGGTGAATCTCAAACCCTCCATCAGTCACTTAAATTTAATGCATGTTACAGATGGTGCTGGCTTTTGTCAAAAGGGTATTTTTCCCAACATGTATCATGGTTGTAGCTCCAATACAATGATTTGAAAAGTCCTGAAGATCGGTACAGGCTGTGTTACTAGCCCGTCTCCAAGAAAAAATCTATATGGGCTTAATGGAAGCTAGCCAGTGGCTTCAAAGAATGTGACTTCATTTTCCTTTCAAGTCAGTAAGCATTCCATGAGCATCTATCATATGCACAGGAGGCTGAAGTAGTATATGTAGAATTTGGAGACCACTAAACTTTCTGGAGAACTCTCAGAATGGCCTCTTCCTCTTCACCCTCAGGCACTACCTCTTTCTGACTTCTTTAACCATTAAGACTCTGCATAGTTCAAGGAGGCCAACAGACTCCTTGGTCCTTCCCTTCTATTCCTCCAGATGTGAGCTTCAGAAGCAGCAGAACCCTAGGTGAAAGAAGCCAACTGAGCCTGGAAGACTCAGAGTGCCTTTGAGCCTCTGGGAAAGACCTGACTTTAGAAACATCTCTGACAGTGTTTTCTACTTATTACTCCAGTCTCCAGGAGGGGAGAGAAATGGCTAGAGACAGAGAGTATTGCTTCCTACATTCCCTTCTCGGTGGCCCTTTGGGTACAAAGAAAGACATGGTTCCCCTAACCTTCCATAATCTGTAGGAGGTAACTCCTAGTACAAAAACGCCACCTCACCCACATCCCACAGCTGCCATCCCACAGCTGCCACATGTGTGGCATCCCACAGCTGCCATCCCACAGGAAGTGGGAGAAGGAGGTTGCTGTTGAGAAAGGATGAAGGACTGCTGGATAAGATGAGATTCCTTCTGTGCTCTCCTTTTTGTTAAATCTAGCCCCATTCCTTTAAGGTATTCATGTATACTTTTTTTTTTTAATTGGCATATAAGTGCTTTACAATGTTGTGTTGGTTTCTGCTGTACAACAATATGAATCAGCTATAAGTATGCATATGGCCCCTCCCTCTTGAGCCTCCCTCTCACCCCTCTAGGTCACCACAGAGCGCCATGCTGGGCTCCCTGTGCTATGCAGCAGCTTCCTGCTAGCTATCTGTTTTACACATGGTAGTGTATATACGGCAGTCCTACTCTCTCAGTGTGTCCCACCCTCTCCTTCCCCCATTGTGTCCACAAGCCATTCTCCAGGTCTGCGTCTCTATTCCATCTTCTTTGTTTGGGTTGCTATCAAAGCTCCACCCTGTGCAGGGGAAGTTCTTACAGAATATCAGATGGGGTAATAGGGAATAGTCTGGATGCCAAGGTGAAACAGAGAAATTCTATTGTAACAGGTCACCCACAGCCAAAGCAAATTATTCCCTCCAACTCCACTGGGAACCAGAGCCCAAACCAGTGAGCAGCTACTGGACTCCCTGTGCAGCTCTGGAAAAACACACAAAGCATACAGCTGCTCACCCTTAATTGATGAGCTGATAATTAACACCGTGTATGTAGACTTTGGGCCCAATACGTGACTTAATTTGTGAAAACAGTGTCTGCCAGCAGCCTCTTGGTTCTGAGGGACACCAGCTGGGACTGAGATAAGCCAGAGCCAAAGGAAGACTAAAGAGGACCACTGACATCCTTAAAATGCAGTCAGGGGGAAAGGCAGGGAGAGGCAGGATTTCCTAGGAGAATGAGAGCAAGAGAGGAGACAAATACAGGAGAGGAGAGAAGGGAAGTACAAGGGAGAAAAAGAACTCAGCAAAACATTTCTCAGAGAGCCCCAGACAAGCGCTTTAATGTCATGGAGGCTGTCATCCCCCCAGCCTTCCCACTTCCCATTCACATTCACTACCCCTTTATTCTTTTTTATCTTAAATCTTTAATTTTGTGTTGGTGTATAGCTGACTAACAGTGTTGTGATAGTTTCAGGTGAACAGCAAGGGACTCAGCCATTGATATATATGTGTCCATTCTCCCAGAAATCCCCCTCCCATCCAGGCTGCCACATAACATTGAGCAGAGTTCCATGTGCTATACAGTAGATTCTGGTTGGTTATCCATGTTAAATATATCAGTGTGTACATGTCCATCCCAAACTCCCTTACTAAGCCCTTCCCCTCATTCCTCCCCCTGGCAACCACAAGTTCATTCTCTAAGTCTGCGACTTTCTCTTTTGTGAGTTCATTTGCATCATTTCCTTTCAGATTTCACATATAAGGATGTCATATGGTATTTCTCCTTCACTGTCTGACTTCACTCAGTATAACAATCTCTAGGTTCACCCATGTTGCTGCAAATAGGATTATTTCCTTCTTTTTAGCAGCTGGGTAATATTCTATTGTTATCTATACACCATGGGCTTCCAGGTGGTGCTAGAGGTAAAGAACCTGCTTGCCAATGCAGGAGATGTAAGAGACAAAGGTTTGATCCCTGGGTCGGGAATATCCTTGGAAGAGGGCACAGCAACCCACTCCAGTATTCTTGCCTAGAGAATCCTGACAGAGGAGCCTGGAGGGCTACAGTCCATGGGGTTGTAAAGAGTCAGACACGACTGAAGCGACTTAGCATGCATGCACACACTGTCGATGGACATTTAGGTTGCTTCGCATGTCTTGACTGTTGTTAGCAGTGCTGCAATGAACTTTGGCACTGCGCCTTTATTCTTGTTCATTCTCCCAACTCTCTCTCCAGACTCATTTTTTGGGGTAACCAAACCCACATATCTACAAACGGCAAGACATGTCAAATCCTTTTGTGGTTAAAATCTAGCTCTCAGCTACCTTTTAGTGGCTGACAAAGTTGCCACATTGCAAATAGATCTCTTTTGCTGCCAAATCTCCTGCTGCCATGCTATTGTCTGTAATTGTGCCACTCAGTTCTCTCGGGCGAGCCAGGAATGCTGAAGGGTCCCTTTTTGGAGATTCTCCTCTGAGCTCATCTCCTGTAGAGCAGGGATTGTCTTTGGCCTCCTTCTACCTGTCCTTTCAGCACCATCATTCTCCTTGATCCTGATTCCCTCTATCCAGCCTCCTGGCTCAAGATTCCTCTACTATTCAATAGTAGATATCCTAATCCCTCAGGGAACTGCTTTCCCTTCTGCCAACTAGCAAATAAAATGTAGTTGGTGGCTTAATGTATCACTCTTCCCTTGCGTAACTGCTGCATTTTTGTAATGGTTGAACTGAAGGAATAGCCCACATATGGCAGAATAGTAAGTATGATGGTAGATAAGGACATTGTGGGGTAGGAGACCTCCCTATTCTTCTTCTGGGAAAGGTTGATCTTGGGTGTGAGGATAGCACTATCAGGTCACCAGGGATATTTGCCAAAGCTGAAAGGTCACCTTGTGATTTTCTTAAATTGGTTTGAGGGAAGAGAGAGCAAAGCCAACGGAAGTGAGTTTTACTTTTTACCTTGTTGCTCAAATTGTCAAGAGCACTTACCTTCAAGAGTTCCACATAATGGCTATCTCCTGCCATGGGATTTACTCAGCTGACTAAATTTTCTAAAACTGTATTAATGACAATGCCAACAAGAGAAAACCCAGAATCATGAATAAACCTTGGTACTTCCAAACTATGCTCTTGATTCAACTCACAGACTAACTGGACAAAGCAAAGTGATATGCAAGCTGATCAACATTCACAGAGACAGAGAGAGAGGACTCAAGTCAAATCCGTTCTGGTCCATCCCTGGACTAGTCATGTTGGTCTGCCTTTGCCCTTTTTGGCCACACACCTGTGCCTCTTGTTCCACTGAGTCCTGAGCCAGGCCAGAAAGGCAGGTACATCACTTCTTCCAAGAGAGATGGCATAGTTCCAAGTGCAGGAAGGAAGCAATTTTATCAGACCTCTGGCCCATTGATAAAACCACAGAAGGAAATCATTCAGTTTCAAATTCAGAAAAGAAAGTCTTAGATAAAACTAGGAATTAATTGCCTAGGGAGTTTCCACTTTAAAGTCATTTTTCTCCACATCAATAGAAAAGCTTTTTATCATAGCTAGGGTAATGGTCTTAGAGTTGAAGCGCTGTCTGCCTGTTTACCGCTGTTTATAGTCTTCAGTAAAAGCTAGTCACTTCCACCCCCACAAAATAGCCATTCTTTTCTCCACCCCACTTCCTTTTTTTAGATTCATAATGCTTTTTTCTCTCTGAGGATTCCCAGGACTTAATTTAGATTTCACAATAGAGGAAACTGCCAGATGAGGCAAGGAGACGGGCTGTACTACATAACAAAAGGAATTATGGGGACTTGCCTGGCTGTCCAGTGGTTAGGACTCTGCCCTCTCACTGCCACTGGCCCAGACTTGATTCCTGGTCAGGGAGCTAAATTCCCACAAGCTGCACAGCACAGCCCCATCCCCCCCCCCCAAAAAAATCAACTACAATGTCTAATAAAGTTAGAAAAAAAAAAGAAATTATGAAATTGCTCTCCTGTAGATATGTTCATGCAAAAGATTGTCTATTACCCATCCGAGTTTGTCTAGAGTATACTACTGCATTTCAAGGTCCTTTCTAACGCTAGACTTTGGGAATTCTCTGTCGTGTTTTGGGTTTGTTAGTTAGCTGGCTTGTGTGTGTGTGTGTGTGTGTTCAATGATATTTGTCTTTAACAACAGTCAGGAAAAGACCAGCTACAATGAGGAGAGTGGCCTGGAGTCAATGATGAGGTAGGTATGCAAATGAGCACTGAAGCCAGGGAGACTTTTCTGATAGAGACACAACTGGAAAGGAGCTTTCAGGCTGAGCAAAACTCTTTAGCCTTCTTTGTGAGCTTAAGCTGAATTTCTAAGGGGCAGTGGTCTAAAGGCTTTCTCCAGAGATAGAGAAGAATGAAGGTTACACTAAAGAACAGAAATCTTTAAGTTTTCTTTTTTTCCAGCTTTGGGAAATGATGCAGTACAGAGGGTTATTTCTGTTTTATAAATTCATTTTTAAATAGTTTTATTGAGATATAATTTACATGCCATGCATTTGACTCATCTACAATTCAGTGGCTTTTAGTTTATATTCACAGAGTTGATCAACAGTACCTAATTCTAGAATATTTTCATCACAGCAAAAAGAAACTTTATATCTATTAACAGTCATTTCCCATACCTCCAAATTATTCTTGCTATCTTTTGGCAACCAACCAGTAATAGAAGTTCTGTCTCTCACATTACCCAGTCTGGACACTTTGTATGAATGGATTCATAAAATATTTCTCATAGCTTTTTGGAGGTGTAATTGACATGCAAAGAATGGTATGTATTTACATTGTACATTGTAAATATATACAATTTAATAAGTTTGGACATATGTAAGCATCCATGATAACATCACCACAATCAAGGAAATAAACACGCCCAACAACTCCCAGAGTTTTCTTGTGTTCCTGTGAGTTCATTGGTTTGTTTGTGTATGTGTGGTCAGAACACTTAAGATGTGATCTACCCTCTTAACAAATTTTGAAGTGCACAATACCACATGGTTAACTACAGCAGATCTCTAGAACTTATTTATTTAGTGTAGCTGAATCTTTATACCCAGTGAATAACAACTCCCCACTTCTCCACCCTCCACCTCCTGGCCACCACTACTCTATTTTCTGCTTCTATGAGTTTGACTTTTTATATACTCTTATAAGTGGAATCATGCAGTATTTGTCCTTCAAGACCAGTTCATTTCACTTAGTCTAACGTCCTTCAGATTCATTCATGTTGTCAGAAGTAGTCAGGTTTCCTTCTTTTTAAGGCTGAATAATATGAATATATATGTGTGTGTATATATATACATGGCATCTTCTTTATCCATTCATCTATTGATGGACACTTGGGTTGTTTCCACGTCTTAGCTATTGTGAATAATGCTACAGTGCGCATGCGAATGCAAATTTCTGTTTAAGATCCTGATTTCAATTCTTTTGGATATATACCCAGAAGTGGGATTGCTAGGTCATATAGTAGTTCAAATTTTAATTTCGTGAGGAATGTTCATACTGTTTTCCATAGCTGCTACAAACATTTTACACTCCCCAGCAACAGTGTGTAAGGGTTTCCAATTTCTCTACAACCTTGCCAACACCTGGTATATTTTGCTTTTTTTTTTTTTTAAATAGTAGCCATCCTAATAACTGTGAGGTGATATCTCATCGTAGTTTTGGTTTGCATTCCCTTGATAAATGTTGAGCATCTTTTATGTAACTATTGCCATTTGTATCTCTTATTTGGAGAAATTTATGTTCATTATACTCTATTTTTTAATCTGGCTTCTTTCACTTTCACTTTTCAAAGTTCACCCATATTATAGCATGTATAGGTACTTCATTCCTTTTTATTGCTGAATAATATTCCATTGTACTGAGTATAACACATCTTGTTTGTCCTTTTGTCTGCTAATGGACTTTGTGGTTTTTTCTACTTTTTGGGCTAGTATAAATACTATTATATGACTATTCATGTACAAGTTTTTATGTGGGCATGTTTTCCTTTTTGGAGAGTATAAGAATAGAATTGCTAGGTCATATAGTAGCTGTATGCTTAACTTTTTGAGGAATTTCCAGACTGTTCTCCAAAGCTGCTGCACCATTTTATATCCGCACTAGTAACAAATGAATTTTCCAATTTATCACATCCTCAAAACACTGGGATATTATCTGTCTTTTCAGTCATAGCCATCTTTGTGAGAATAAAGCTGTATCTCATTGTGGTTTTGTTTAACATTTCCCTGATGACTAATGATGTTGAGTGTCTTTTCATTCACTTATTGGCCATTTGTACATCTTCTTTGGAGAAATGCCTATTCAAATAATTTCCCCATTTTTCAAATTGGGTTATTTTTCTTTTAATTTTTGAACTGTAATGTGTGTGTTAGTCCGCTCAGTCGTGTCCGACTCTTTGTGAGCCTATGAACTATAGTCCATCAGGCTCCTCTTATTCAGAGGATCTTCCCAACCCAGGGATTGAATGAACCCAGGTCTCCCACATTGCAGGCGGATTCTTTACATCTGAGTCACCAGGGAAGCCCGTTCATTGTAATAGTTCTAGATGAAAGGCCCTTAGTTAATTCACTTAAAAAATAAACTGGATGTATGGAAAAACCAATACAATATTGTAAAATAAAAAAATAAAATAAACTGGAATCCTCTTGGATCAATTTTATTTCCCACATTTCTTCCCAACACCTAATGTAGTTAGACAATCTACCTCCTGACATCTTTAGTGCTTTCAGGCTGCTGCCCTCTTTTCAGGTAGACAGCATCACCTCTGGCCACTGTTGATTCTTTGCAATGGATAAAGACCCTACTGTTGTTATCTTTAGGTCTATTTTACCCAAGACACAAGATGTCTTCACTGTCTTCTCTACTTGCCAACTAAAAACTGTTTACAATCCAACCTTGAATCACAAACAACAAGAAAAAAAAACATGATCAAGATTGAACTCAGGCCCCTTGCATGTGAGAGTCGAATTTTAGCCACTGGACCACCAGAGAA
>NW_017211628.1:0-17531 GCF_001704415.2 Capra hircus
CCAGCCTTGAGGTCTTTTCCAATACGTCCAATATTTGCATCATGTGGCCAAAGTATTGGAGCCTCAGCTTCAGCATCAGTCCTTCAATGAATATCCATGGTTGGTCTCCTTTGGATTGACTGGTTTGATCTCCTTGTTCTCCAAGGGACTCTCAAGATTGATCTCCAGCACCACAATCCAAAAGCATCAGTTTTTCTCTGCTCAGACTTCTTTTTTTTTTTTTAGTTTTTATTTTTTAAAATTTTAAAATCTTTAATTCTTACATGCGTTCCCAAACATGAACCCCCCTCCCACCTCCCTCCCCATAACATCTCTCTGGGTCATCCCCATGCACCAGCCCCAAGCATGCTGTATCCTGCGTCAGACATAGACTGGCGATTCAATTCTTACATGATAGTATACATGTTAGAATGCCATTCTCCCAAATCATCCCACCCTCTCCCTCTCCCTCTGAGTCCAAAAGTCCGTTATACACATCTGTGTCTTTTTCCTGTCTTGCATACAGGGTCGTCATTGCCATCTTCCTAAATTCCATATATATGTGTTAGTATACTGTATTGGTGTTTTTCTTTCTGGCTTACTTCACTCTGTATAATCGGCTCCAGTTTCATCCATCTCATCAGAACTGATTCAAATGAATTCTTTTTAACGGCTGAGTAATACTCCATTGTGTATATGTACCACAGCTTTCTTATCCATTCATCTGCTGATGGACATCTAGGTTGTTTCCATGTCCTGGCTATTATAAACAGTGCTGCGATGAACATTGGGGTACATGTGTCTCTTTCAATTCTGGTTTCCTCGGTGTGTATGCCCAGCAGTGGGATTGCTGGTCATAAGGTAGTTCTATTTGCAATTTTTTAAGGAATCTCCACACTGTTCTCCATAGTGGCTGTACTAGTTTGCATTCCCACCAACAGTGTAGGAGGGTTCCCTTTTCTCCACACCCTCTCCAGCATTTATTGCTTGCAGATTTTTGGATCGCAGCCATTCTGACTGGTGTGAAGTGGTACCTCATTGTGGTTTTGATTTGCATTTCTCTCTAATAATGAGTGATGTTGAGCATCTTTTCATGTGTTTGTTAGCCATCCGTATGTCTTCTTTGGAGAAATGTCTATTTAGTTCTTTGGCCCATTTTTTGATTGGGTCATTTATTTTTCTGGAATTGAGCTGCATAAGTTGCTTGTATATTTCTGAGATTGGTTGTTTGTCAGTTGCTTCATTTGCTATTATTTTCTCCCATTCAGAAGGCTGTCTTTTCACCTTGCTTATATTTTCCTTTGTTGTGCAGAAGCTTTTAATTTTAATTAGATCCCATTTGTTTATTTTTTGCTTTTATTTCCAGAATTCTGGGAGGTGGATCATAGAGGATCCTGCTGTGATTTATGTCGGAGAGTGTTTTGCCTATGTTCTCCTCTAGGAGTTTTATAGTTTCTGATCTTACATTTAGATCTTTAATTCATTTTGAGTTTATTTTTTGTGTGCGGTGTTAGAAACTGATCTAGTTTCATTCTTTTACAAGTGGTTGACCAGTTTTCCCAGCACCACTTGTTAAAGAGATTGTCTTTACTCCATTGTATATTCTTGCCTCCTTTGTCAAAGATAAGGTGTCCATATGTGTGTGGATTTATCTCTGGGCTTTCTATTTTGTTCCATTGATCTATATGTCTGTCTTTGTGCCAGTACCATACTGTCTTGATGACTGTGGCTTTGTAGTAGAGCCTGAAGTCAGGCAAGATGATTCCTTCCAGTTCCATTCTTTCTTTCTCAAGATTGCTTTGGCTATTCGAGGTTTTTTGTATTTCCATACAAATCTTGAAATTATTTGTTCTAGTTCTGTGAAAAATGTGGCTGGTAGATTGATAGGGATTGCATTGAATTTGTAAATTGCTTTGGGTAGTATACTCATTTTCACTATATTGATTCTTCCGATCCACGAACATGGTATATTTCTCCATCTATTAGTGTCCTCCTTGATTTCTTTCATCAGTGTTTTATAGTTTTCTATATATAGGTCTTTAGTTTCTTTAGGTAGATATATTCCTAAGTATTTTATTCTTTTTCGTTGCAATGGTGAATGGAATTGTTTCCTTAATTTCTTTTTCTACTTTCTCATTATTCGTGTATAGGAATGCAAGGGATTTCTGTGTGTTGATTTTATATCCTGCAACTTTACTATATTCATTGATGAGCTCTAGTAATTTTCTGGTGGAGTCTTTAGGGTTTTCCATGTAGAGGATCATGTCATCTGCAAACAGTGAGAGTTTTACTTCTTCTTTTCCAATTTGGATTCCTTTTATTTCTTTTTCTGCTCTGATTGCTGTGGCCAAGACTTCCAGAACTATGTTGAATAGTAGCGGTGAAAGTGGACACCCTTGTCTTGTTCCTGACTTTAGGGGAAATGCTTTCAATTTTTCACCATTGAGGATAATGTTTGCTGTGGGTTTGTCATATATAGCTTTTATTATGTTGAGGTATGTTCCTTCTATTCCTGCTTTCTGGAGAGTTTTTATCATAAATGGATGTTGAATTTTGTCAAAGGCCTTCTCTGCATCTATTGAGATAATCATATGGTTTTTATTTTTCAATTTGTTAATGTCGGTGAATTACATTGATTGATTTGCGGATATTGAAGAATCCTTGCATCCCTGGGATAAAGCCCACTTGGTCATGGTGTATGATCTTTTTAATGTGTTGTTGGATTCTGATTGCTAGAATTTTGTTGAGGATTTTTGCATCTATGTTCATCAGTGATATTGGCCTGTAGATTTCTTTTTTTGTGACATCTTTGTCAGGTTTTGGTATTAGGGTGATGGTGGCCTCATAGAATGAGTTTGGAAGTTTACCTTCCTCTGCAATTTTCTGGAAGAGTTTGAGGAGGATAGGTGTTAGCTCTTCTCGAAATTTTTGGTAGAATTCAGCTGTGAAGCCTGTCTGGACCTGGGCTTTTGTTTGCTGGAAGATTTCTGATTACAGTTTCAATTTCCGTGCTTGTGATGGGTCTGTTAAGATTTTCTATTTCTTCCTGGCTCAGGTTTTGGAAAATTGTACTTTTCTAAGAATTTGTCCATTTCTTCCACGTTGTCCATTTTATTGGCATACAACTGCTGATAGTAGTCTCTTATGATCCTTTGTATTTCTGTGTTGTCTGTTGTGATCTCTCCATTTTCATTTCTAATTTTATTGATTTGATTTTTCTCTCTTTTGCTTCTTGATGAGTCTGGCTAATGGTTTGTCAATTTTATTTATCCTTTCAAAGAACCAGCTTTTGGCTTTGTTGATTTTTGCTATGGTCTCTTTTGTTTCTTTTGCATTTATTTCTGCCCTAATTTTTAAGATTTCTTTCCTTCTACTAACTCTGGGGTTCTCCAATTCTTCCTTTTCTAGTTGCTTTAGGTGTAGAGTTAGGTTATTTATTGACTTTTTTCTTGTTTCTTGAGGTATGCCTGTATTGCTATGAACTTTCCTCTTAGCACTGCTTTTATAGTGTCCCAGCAGGTTTTGGGTTGTTGTGTTTTCATTTTCATTAGTTTCTATGCATATTTTGATTTCTTTTTTGATTTCTTCTGTGATTTGTTGGTTATTCAGAAGTGTGTTGTTCAACCTCCATATGTTGGAATTTTTAATAGTTTTTCTCCTGTAATTGAGATCTAATCTTAATGCATTATGGTCAGAAAAGATGCTTGGAATGATTTCGATTTTTTTGAATTTATCAAGTTTAGATTTATGGCCCAGGATGTGATCTATCCTGGAGAAGGTTCCATGAGCACTTGAAAAAAAGGTGAAATTCATTGTTTTGGGGTGAAATGTCCTATAGATATCAATTAGGTCTAACTGATCTAATGTATCATTTAAAGTTTGCGTTTCTTTGTTAACTTTCTGTTTAGTTGATCTGTCCATAGGTGTGAGTGGGGTATTAAAGTCTCCCACTATTATTGTGTTATTATTGATTTCCCCTTTCATACTTGTTAGCATTTGTCTTACATATTGCGGTGCTCCTATATTGGGTGCATATATATTTATAATTGTTATATCTTCTTCTTGGATTGTTCCTTTGATCATTATGTAGTGGCCTTGTTTGTCTCTTTTCACAGCCTTTGTTTTAAAGTCTATTTTATTGGATATGAGTATTGCCACTCCTGCTTTCTTTTGGTCCTCTATTTGCATGGTATATCTTTTTCCAGCCCTTCACTTTCAGTCTGTATGTGTCCCTTGTTTTGAGGTGGGTCTCTTGTAAGCAGCATATAGAGGGGTCTTGTTTTTGTATCCATTCGGCCAGTCTTTGTCTTTTGGTTGGGGCGTTCAACCCATTTACGTTTAAGGTAATTATTGATAAGTATGATCCCGTCCATTTACTTTATTGTTTTGGGTTAGGGTTTATACACCCTTTTCATGTTTCCTGTCTAGAGAATATCCTTTAGAATTTGTTGGAGAGCTGGTTTGGTGGTGCTGAATTCTCTCAGCTTTTGCTTGTCTGTAAAGCTTTTGATTTCTCCTTCGTATTTGAATGAGATCCTTGCTGGGTACAGTAATCTGGGCTGTAGGTTATTGTCTTTCATCACTTTAAGTATGTCTTGCCATTCCCTCCTGGCCTGAAGAGTTTCTAGTGAAAGATCAGCTGTTATCCTTACGGGAATCCCCTTGTATGTTATTTGTTGTTTTTCCCTTGCTGCTTTTAATATTTGTTCTTTGTGTTTGATCTTTGTTAATTTGATTAATATGTGTCTTGGGGTGTTTCGCCTTGGGTTTATCCTATTTGGAACTCTCTGTGATTCTTGGACTTGGGTGATTATTTCCTTCCCCATTTTAGGGAAGTTTTCAACTATTATCTCCTCAAGGATTTTCTCATGATCTTTCTTTCTGTCTTCTTCTTCTGGGACTCCTATAATTCGAATGTTGGAGCGTTTCATATTGTCCTGGAGGTCTCTGAGATTGTCCTCATTTCTTTTAATTCGTTTTTCTTGTTTCCTCTCTGATTCATTTATTTCTACCATTCTATCTTCTATTTCACTAATCCTATCTTCTGCCTCCGTTATTCTACTATTTGTTGCCTCCAGAGTGTTTCTGATCTCATTTATTGCATTATTCATTATATTTTGACTCTTTTTTATTTCTTCTAGGTCCTTGTTAAACCTTTCTTGCATCTTCTCAATCCTTGTCTCTAGGCTATTTATCTGTGATTCCATTTTGATTTCAAGATTTTGGATCATTTTCACTATCAATATTCGGAATTCCTTCTCCGGTAGATTCCCTACTTCTTCCTCTTTTGTTTGGTTTGGTGGGCAACTCTCCTGTTCCTTTATCTGCTGAGTATTCCTCTGTCTCTTCATCTTGGTTATATTGCTGCGTTTGGGGTGGCCTTTTTATATTCTGGTAATTTGTGGAGTTCTCTTTATTATGGAGCTTCCTCACTTTGGGTGGGGTTCTATCAGTGGCTTGTCAAGGTTTCCTGGTTGGGAGGCTTGTGTTGGAGTTTTGGTGGGTGGAGCTGGGTTTCTTCTCTCTGGAGTGCAGTGGAGTGACCCGTAATCGGGTTATGAGACATCAAAGGTTTTGGGATAATTTTGAGCTGCCTGTATATTGAAGCTCAGGGGAGTGTTCCTGTGTTGCTGGAGAATTTGACGTGGTATGTCTTGTTTTGGAACTTGTTGGCCCTTGGGTGGAGCTTGGTTTTGGTGTAGGTATGAAGGCATTTGATGAGCTCCTATTGCTTAATGTTCCCTGAATTCAAGAGTTCTCTAATGTTTTCAGGCTTTGGATTTAAGCCTCCTGCTTCTGGTTTTCAGTTTTATTTTTACAGTAGCCTCAGACTTCTCCATCTATACAGCACTGATGATAAAACATCTAGGTTAACAATGAAAAGTTTCTCCACATTGAGGGACACTCAGAGAGGTTCACTGAGTTACAAGGAGAAGAGAAGATGGAGGGGGTAGTTAGAGGTAACTGGAATGAGATGTGGTGAGATCAAAAGAGGAGAGAGCAAGCTAGCCAGTAGTCACTTCCTTATGTGCGCTCTATAGTCTGGACCGCTCAGAGGTATTTACAGAGTTATACGGGGCAGAGGAGAGGGAGGAAGTAAACAGAGGTGACCAGGAGGATAAGAGAGAGGAATGAGTAGGAGAGAGACAAATCCTGCCAGTAACCAGTTCCTTAGGTGTTCTCCACCATCTGGAACACACAGAGATTCACAGAGTTGGATAGAGAAGAGATGGGGGAGAAAAGAGACAGAGGCCACCTGGTGGAGAAAAAGGAGAGTCCAGAGGAGGAGAGAGTGGTCAAGCCAGTAATCTTGCTCTCAGGTAAACTTGGGTAGTGAAGTTTGGGTTTTTAAATGTACAAAATTGACAACAAAAACCTAAGAGCAAAGATTAAAAATCTAGAGTAGAGGTTGGATTTTCAAAGATACAATATTAAAGAAAAGCAGAAGGAAAAAGGAAGAAAGAAAAGAAAAAAAAGAATTCTTAAAAAACAAACAAACAAACAACAAAAAACCCACCAACAACCATCCAAGGACTATATATGGTGTTTGCCTTAAAAAAAAAAAAAAGACTTAAAAAAAAAGACTTTTTTTAAAAATAGTAATAATAGGTTATAGAAATAAAAATTAGAGGAGAAATAGAAGACTTAACAATTAAAAAAAGTTAGAAAAAAAAACAAAAAAGAAAAAAAAAAGCAAAAAAAAAAAAAGGAATGATTTTAAAAATAGTCAAAAATATATCTGGCCCTTCTCTGATGTTATCGGCCATGTGGGATCACTTCCAAGGTGGTTCCCTCTGTTTAACTTCTTCTGTTTGCTGGTTTTTTAGGCTCACTAGTTCAGTCGCGCTGTGGGGAGGGGCGCTGCTGCAAACAAATAGCAGTGTCGTGTGCACACAGTATCTCAGCCCCGCTTGACCTGTCCTTTCTCGCGGTGCACAAACCACTCCGGCTCTACGATGCTCAGCCGGGAACCGTCTGGGGCTGGCCCTAGGCTGCGTGCACTTCCCCGGTCCAAGCCGCTCAGGTTCGGCGCTCAGGCAGCCCTCAGAGGCACAAATTAGGCTGTGACTGCGCTTTGTGCCCTTCCCAGGTCCGAGTAGCTCAGGAGTTTGGCGAGCACGATCGCCGCGGCTTGTCACCTTTTCTGCCGCTGCTGCTCAGCTTTCTGGGTGGACCGCTGGCGCCCCCCATGAGGCAGATTGTGACTGTCCAGCACCCCCAGAAGTCTTAGCAAAGGAGCCTGCTTGCAGTTAGGTAAGTAAAGTCTCTCCGGGTCTGCAATTGTCCCTTTCCAGTCCTTACGGCTCTGGCTGCCTGTCCCTGGTGGGGGATGGTCTGCAGCCGGCTTTTTCCGTTCCGTCCTTTGTTCTGTGCTCGGTCCTGGCGGTGTCTTATGTTTGAGCTTTTCACGTGGTAGCTATCCCACAGTCTGGTTTGCTAGCCCAAGTTAGATCATTCTGGTTGCGCGTGGGGCGTTCCTGCCCGATTCTTACAAAGCACTGCAGCCCACGCCTCCCGCGCGTCCCTGCCCTGCCCCCACTTCCCAATGGCGGATGCAGGCGTCTGTGCTGCTTTTCCGCTGGGGGAGTTACTGTTGGGCTTGTAATCTGTTGGTTTTAATTATTTATCTATTTTTCCTTCCTGTTATGTTGCCCTCTGTGTTTCCAAGGCTCGCCACAGACTCGGCAGGGAGAGTGTTTCCTGGTGTTTGGAAACCTCTCTTCTTCAAATTCCCTTCCCGGAACGGGCTTCCCTTCCCGGCGGCCCCTTCCCGGGATGGAGCTCCCTCCCCACCTCCTTTGTCTCCTTTCTCGTCTTTTATATTTTTTCCTACCTGTTTTTGAAGACAATGGTCTGCTTTTCTGGTTGCCTGATGTCCTCTGCCAGCCTACAGAAGTTGTTTTGTGGAGTTTGCTCAGCGTTGAAATGTTCTTTTGAGGAATTTGTGAGGGAGAAAGTGGTCTTCCCGTCCTATTCCTCCACCATCTTTCTGCTCAGACTTCTTTATGGACCAACTCTCAAATCCGATTTTTAATCACATCCCTAGCTGACTACTGGAAAAACCATAGTTTGTCTATAGGGAGCTTTGTTGGCAATGTGATTCATTTGCTTTTTAATAAACCATCTAGTTCTACCGTAACTTTTTCTCCAAGGAGCAGTCCCCTGGCTGCAGTCCCCTTTAGCAGTGACTGTAGTATTGAATTACAATTTCCTCCACCAGCTGCAACCCGACGTCCAAGGAGTGGTGGTTGCATGGACGCAGGAGGGCCGAGAGTAGCTAGTCTACAGTCACGGTCAGGAGGGGAGGCGGAGAGGAGATACCCCTCGTCCAAGGTGAGGAGCACTGGCTGTGCTTTGCTGGAGCAGCCGTGAAGAGATACCCCACGTCCAAGGTAAGAGAAACTCAAGTAAAACGGTAGGTGTTGTGAGAGGGCATCAGCGGGCAGACACACTGAAACCGTACTCACAGAAAACTAGTAAATCTAATCACATGGACCACAGCCTTGTCTAAACTCAATGAAATTAAGCCATGCCCTGTGGGGCCACCCAGGATGGGTAGAACATGGTGGAGAGGTCTGACAGAATGTGGTCCCCTGGAGAAGGAAATGGCAAACCACTTCAGTATTCTTGCCTTGAGAACCCCAAGAACAGTATGAAAAGGCAAAATGATAGGCTACTGAAAGAGGAACTCCCCAGGTCGGTAGGTGCCCAATATGCTACTGGAGATCAGTGGAGAAATAACTCCAGAAAGAATGAAGGGATGGAGCCAAAGCAAAAACAATACCCAGTTGTGGATGTGACTGGTGACAGAAGCAAGGTCCGATGCTGTAAAGGGCAATATGCATAGGAACCTGAAATGTTAGGTCCAGAATCAAGGCAAATTGGAAGTGGTCAAACAGGAGATGGCAAGAGTGAATGTCAACATTCTAGGAATCAGCAAACTAAAATGGACTGGAATGGGTGAATTTAACTCAGATGACCATTATATTTACTAGTGTGGGCAGGAATCCCTTAGAAGAAATGGAGTAGCCATTATGGTCAACAAAAGAGTCTGAAATGCACTACTTGGATGCAATCTCCAAAACGACAGAATGATTTCTGTTCGTTTCCAAGGCAAACCATTCAATATCACAGTAATCCAAGTCTATGCCCCAACCAGTAACGCTGAAGAAGCTGAAATTGAACAGTTCTAGGAAGATCTACAAGACCTTTTAGAACTAACACCCCCAAAAAGATGTCCTTTTCATTATAGGGAACTGAAATGCAAAAGTAGGAAGTCAAGAAACACCTGGGGTAACAGGCAAATTTGGCCTTGGAATACGGAATGAAGCAGGACAAAGGCTAATAGAGTTTTGCCAAGACAATGCACTGGTCATAGCAAACACCCTCTTCCAACAATAGAAGAGAAGACTCTACACATGGACATCATCAGATGGTCAACACTGAAATCAGTTTGATTATATTCTTTGCAGGCAAAGATGGAGAAGCTCTATACAGTCAACAAAAACAAGACCAGGAGCTGACTGTGGCTCAGATCATGAACTCCTTATTGCCAAATTCAGACTCAAATTGAAGAAAGTAGGGAAGACCGCTAGACCATTCAGGTATGATGTAAATCAAATCCCTTATGATTACATACAATTTTATTAGACAAGGTGGTTTATTCACTCCATGTTCTTCAGCCTCTCCTTGGTCCCTGGAGGCCTCACCTGCCGCCCCACTCCTGGAGAGGCCGGGTTCTCTCCCTGGTCCTGGGATTCTGGAGAGCTCTCCCTGCTCTGAGACCCCCTCCCTCCCAGCCCCTCTGTTCTCACGTCTCCTCAGGCCGGTCCTTCTGCCCTTCAGAGTGACCTTTCCCCTGATCCCTGGTAGGGGGAGGTGATCTGAACCAGCCACGTGACGCCCATGGTTCTTCAGACCCAAATACCACCCGCTAGAATTTGGCTCATGCGGGAGGGCCTTTCTTATTCAGTCTCCTACCCTGTAAATAGTGGGCGGAAGGCGGGATCAGAAGAAGCAGAGACAGCGACTCCTAGAGAAATGAGAAAGGCATGTGGGATAAGCGATGGTAGTGAAGAGGATTGTGAAGAACTTGAAAGAGACAGCTTCATGAAACAGAATGAGCCTTGAAGGGAGCAGATGGAGAAAGGAGAGAAATTCAGAGAAAAGGCAGGGTCTCCGGAGCATTAAGGGTGAGCAACATAGGGAGGTGTGGTGGTTCTTTCCGACTCTGCGAGCCCTGTATTAACCAGAGTTTTCTCAAATCCATGTCCGTTGAGTCCAGGATGGTATCCAACCATCTCATCCTCTGCCGCCCTCTTCTATAGCCTTCAAGGGAGAGCGTCTGTAAATCAGGGGTCCCAGAGAGGGTGACAGTGGAGAGGCAGTTTAAACAGACAGCCCACAAAGGGGATACAAGAGTTGGGACCAGAGCCACAATATCTTGCTGAGAGAGAAAGGGGACTTCTAGAGATTGGAGGAGCTGAGAAAAGAAGAGAGCTGAAAGGAAGCATAACCACTTGGGAGTGCCAGAGTGTTGGGAGGGAGGGAGGGCAGAGGTGGAAGAAGAAAGGCAGAAATACAAGGAGATTGAGGATCACCAAGGAGATTGAGAGAAAGCAACTTGAAGGTGATAGATGGAAGAGAGAGGCGGGATGGGAAGCAGGGAAGAAGTAGAGAGGAGGACAGGCACAGCAGGAGAGCAGAGAAAGAGAGACAGAGAAAGAAGTAGGGAAACAGATCAACCAAATGGAGTGGAAACAGCTAGTGTGCAGGTGATGGTGGGGACTAGATCCAGAAGAGTGCTGAATCAGTTGGGTAAGAATTATTAAGTCGTTATACATTGATTTTTGTTTTTAAAATCTGCCGGGAGCCATCGTGAGGAACTCTGCCCGTGGCAAAGGTCATGAGGAAGGAGGCTTGGCATATGCAAAGGTGTGATCAAGCCTCAGGAAACCCCCTGTTCCCGAACATCTACCCCCAAAACCAGAGTCTGTTTATGCTCTCACCTATACCTCTGACTTTACGGAGTGCTCTCCCCCGTCACCATTTCTCTCGGAGAAGGAGTTAACTTGCAGCTCCAGTTAATAAAAATTCCTGGGTGTGAAAAAAGTGTTTCAATTTACAAACTCCTCTGAAGGTTCTCTAGCCTGCCTGATCAGGTTCGTCCGGCCACATGTGATTGTTTACAGCCTCCCAACTGTGAGAGGCACAAGATGCTTTAAAACTTTCTAAATACAGACTCTCTTGAGAAGTTAGAAAATATTTAGTATAGTATTAGTGGGTTGATTAGGAATTATATTGGTGAAGGGTTTTTTTATTTGTTGTGCCCATAATTACTGCTAATTCCTTGCCCTGGATGTGACAAGGGTGTCTCAGGTCAAACCTCTCTGCTGACAGACTAGCTTGTGTGACAACCTCTCAACCGTAAACAGCACAGAGAGTTTGGAGTATTTTGAAAGTGTTAATTAGCATAGGGCTTTTCTCATTGATGAGTCAATGATTGACGCCAGGCCTCCATATCCTTAGGCACCTGGGAATATATTAATCAATGTATTTGGAATATAGAAAAGGAAATATAGTAGTTTTTGATGTTAGCAATACTAGACTTTTTGAGTTAATGAATTTTCTCTTGTTATAGATCACTGTACTTTGTTATAAATCACTGTGTCCTCGCTATGCAAAAATGTACCTTTATCACTGTCTTAAGACTAAATAGATCTTAAGGGGAACATTGGTGAAGGGTTTTCATTTGTTGGGCTAATGTTTGCTGCTATATCTCCATATTCCTTGCCCTTATAATGAATATAACTAGCATATAGGAAAAATAAGTATTAACCTTTAAGATTAATCATGTTAACCTTAGGTTAAGTACATTCCTTTCTTGATTGTAATCCACTACACCCTCACCCTATAGGAATGCAACTTTATTTGGAGGTTGGCACCTTATTTAAGAAAAAATCACCCCTGGAAAAATAAGTTTTCTGGTTAACTGACCGGTATCAGAAAGGGCCATAAAATGTCAGCAGGCCTCATGGCCAGAAGATGATGTAAAACCCATAAGACCTTTGTATAATTTTATATGAAGCACCTGATTGTGACAAGGGTCAGGTCTGCTGACCCCCACGTGACTCTGTATTCATCCCTATGTATAACAAAAAGGTATATAAACAAACCTGAAAAATAAAGAAATTGGATCAGTTTTTGGAAAGACTGATTACCCCTGTGTCATCCTTTCTTTACCCTTCTGGCTGAATTCCCATCTGGAATGTGGGTACTCACCAAGCCTGCTAATTCTGCCTGGGCTTCTAAGATCGGACCGGGGAGGCCTCAGTGCCTCCTCTTCTTCGGGAGAACGGAAAGACGCCTATGGCCTACGTAGGTGGTGATTGGCTATTCCACGTGAACCAAGTTATTCAGCCTCTTTTTCTTCACTAATTTTTCCAACTACACTATCCATTTCTAATCTCTCTATATATCTGTAATTAAATTAAGTTTTTTCCTAGGGTGCGTAGTCCGTCTCCCCTTCAAATTACCCTGGATCCACCGGGGCTGAACCCTGGCAAAAATCTAATGCAAATCTTGCTTCCAAATTATACAGATAAGAATGAGAATTGCAAAACTGTCTGTGAGGCATGTGTATTTTGTAATTATGTGTATTAAAAGATCATCCATGTGTAGAGCCTGTTGAGGTGGGGGCTGCGGCAGTGACTTGATTCTCTCAGCTTGATTGTCTCCCTATTCCTGGTGAGAGTAGAGGTTATGCGAGAGAAGAAATGGGACAAGAACTGGACTGACTTTTACTACATGATTCCTTTTCAAGGAACATTAAACATGTTCTTTGTGATGGTTTTACTTTTGGGTTTCTGCTTTGTTTACATTTAATTATTTTTATAGCTTGGGATAAAGTTTTGTTCGTTCAATAGCAACTTTCTTGTAAACAGTTATAGAGATTTGTCTCACTTGGGACAACTTGGATGAATGTAGAGAATATCATGGTAAGCGAATTAAGACATACAGGGAAAGACTGGTATGTCCTTCCATTATATGGAATGTGAAAAAAAAAAAAAAATGAAACTCACTAGTACCAGAGGGTAGGACGGTGGTCATCTGGGGCTGGGAGGAGGAGAAGATGGGGAGATGTTGGTCAAACGGTACAGATTTTGAATTGTAAAATGAATGCGTCCTGGGGAGGTATGCGCAGCATGCTGACCGTAGTTAATCCTGTTCTGTTACTGCATGCTGGGAATTTGTCAGGAGAGTATGTCTTCAGTGTTTTCACCACACACAGAACATGGGAATTTGAGGTGATGGATGTGTTCATTAGTGGTTTGTGATAAATATTTCACAGTGTACAAATGTGTCACATGGTCACAGGGTGTATGGTATGTATACACATACTCTTCGGTTAGTCGGTTCTCCCCCATCAAACATGTTCCTCAGGATCTTGTGTGGGGCCTCGCCCCAGGAATGTGCAAAGAGCTGCAGATGATTCAGATCTGGATCCTGCATTGAGCACCAGGGCTCTTAGCCTCCACTTCTGAGACTGAGATCAGGCCCTGGGGGAGGGGAGAACGCTCTGCTCTGAGTGGAGCTGGACCAGGGCCTGCTGTGTGACCTGAAGGGCATCTTGGGGTCAGCAGAGGTGTCCCCTGCCACTGTGTACAAGAGGCCTCACCAGGAGGGGAGTGTGATCCAAGGAAATTGTGGGAAAGTCCCGTGTTGGACTCTATGTGGGAATTGACTGTCCTGAGTCCCTCCTGAGACAGTGGCCACAGAGGACTGGTCTATTCCATACAGTGAGGGCTTCCCTGTGTGTGTGTGGTTGAGGCTCAGGAAAGGGATGTGTTGACTCTAAGCATTAAACAGCATGTTTTTTAAACTTTCATGATAGAACTGTGAAGACTCATGGATGAAGAAGCCCAGAAGAGGAAAATGCAGGAGTCAGGGATGGTTCTTTCTCAGGTAGGGTCATATTCTCAGTGGATTCTCACACTGCCTTCCTGAAATGCCCTTCTCAGGACTCACTAATCATGTCTGACTCTGGAGTGTCCTGTCTGACTACATGCACACTCACCTAGGGCCTTCCCTCAGGGCCTGTCGTCTCCACTTAGATCCCATCTCCTCATGACCTGGTGACCTGGCCCTTGTGAGGAGGCTCCCCTGGGCACCATCCTGGGCAGGGCTTCTCACCCACGGGTTGGAGATAGGGTCTTGGTGCTGTTGGGTAGCAGGGACTGTTTAGGACCGATCTGGATGCGCTGTCTGCTCTCAGTCAACCAGGGTAAGGAAGCTGTATGTGGACCTCATGTATTAACATGTACAGTACATGGTAAAATCTGCAAAAGAGGTCAATGAGTGGAAATCAGTTCTAACTTTTTATAGTACATTTAAAACTAAATAAGCACCTCCTTGAAAACTTAAGTGTTTGGGAATGGAATGGAAAGTTCAGAAAGAGATCTCAGGACTGGATGGTGTTTCATATCATTGTCTGTTTTATCTTTTTTCTTCTTTTTCAGTTTCTTTTTCTTAAAATTCTTTTAATTGTTTCTAGTCTTTCCATTGTCTATTTAAACCATGAAATCTAGTTTACTAATATTTTTTGTCTTTCCTTCTTGGTTGCAAGTTGAGTCTTGCAGGATCTTAGTTCCTGAGGAGGAATTGAACCTAAAACCCCTGCAGTAGAAATGCAGGGTCTTAAGCGCTGGACCACCAGGAAAGTCCCAACTTTACTAATTTTGATTCATTATTTCAGAAACAATACATAATATATGCAATTAGAGACCAAGAATTGGCTCCAAATAGCTTTCCATTGATTTATCAGAATATTATTTCTATTGAAATGATCCTTACCTCTTTTTCTTCTTCTCCTTTTGTGTGAAAATAAAAACTCTGCTCAGGGCCTATTGGTGAAATGTATTTTCATATCAGGGACAGTTGACCTTCAAGGTTGTGGCCATCAATTTCACTCCTGAGGCATGAGAATGCCTGAACCCTGTTCAGAGGGCCTTGTACAGGGATGTGATGATAGAGACCCTCAGAAACGTGCTCTCTGTGGGTAAGAATAACTTGCTTGGGATCTGCCCTGGGGGGTGTGCCTCTGCATTTTCTCTGTATGCCTCTTGGTAGCCCGTTTTTAGTGACTGAGCTCAAAGCCCTGTTGACTCAGACATGAAAAGCCTCATGATTGGCATTGGGAATTTAAACTTGTCCTTTCTTCAGGTGATCTGCCCACTACATGGTACACAAGGAGTTTTTCCAGAGCTTAAGTATTTCTAAAGTTGATTTCAACCTTTTGAAATATCCAATTTCCTATTTTGTACCCCTATGGTCTTGGTTTAGTAGTTCTTTAAAAGTAATAGATATTTGCATATTGTACTATTCCTTATGCATTCAGAAGGAGGTAGAGAGGGAATGAATACGTGAAGTACTGTTCTTTCCATCTTTAATGCTTTAATCAATATTCACACCTTGGAATTCATCAGAGAATTCTTACTGGAAAGAAACGTTACAGATGTAAGAAGTGTGGCAAAGACTTTAGTTGGAGTTGGGGCCTTATAATTCATCAATACATAATGGACAGAAACCATAGAAATGTAATGAGGGTGGGAAACCTTTAGTGCACGTTTAGTCTTAACTGACCATCAAGCAGTTAAGACATATAGGAGAGAAGCTCTTGAAATGTATGTGGCAAAGCCTTTAGTTACAGATCTTATTTTACAGTTCATCGGAGAATTCATACTGGAGAGAAACCATATAAATGTGATGTTTGTGGCCAGTGCTTTACTCAAAAGGTGAGCCTTGGAATTCTTCAGAGAATTCATACTAGAGAGAAAACTTACAAATGTAACGAGTGTGGCCAAGATTTCAATGCACGTTGAGCTCTAACCAACCATCAAGCAGTTCATACAGGAAAGAAATTGTATAAATGTAATTTATGTGGCAAAGCCTTCTGTTACAGGTTTTATATTACGGTTCATTGGAGAATTCATACTGGAGAGAAACCATATAAATGTGATGTGTGTGGACAGTGCTTTACTCAAAATGCACACCTTGGAATTCATCTGGGAGTTCATGCTGGAGAGAAACCGTATAAATGTGATGTATGTGGTAAAGTCTTTAGTCAAAACGCACACCTTACAGTTCATCAGAGAATTCATACTGGAGTTCAGTTCAGTTGCTTAGTCGTGTCTGACTCTACGACCCTGTGAACTGCAGCACGCCAGGCCTCCCTGTTCATCACCAACTCCTGGAGTTCACTCAGACTCACGTCCATTGAGTCAGTGATGCCATCCAGCCATCTCATCCTCTGTTGTTCCCTTCTTCTCCAGCCCCCAATCCCTCCGAGCATCAGGGGCTTTTCAAATGAGTCAGCTCTTCACATCAGGTGGCCAAAGTATTGGAGTTTCAGCTTCAACATCATCAGTCCCTCCAATGAACACCCCAGGACTGATCTCTTTAGGATGGACAGGTTGGCTCTCCTTGCAGTCCAAGGGACTCTCAAGAGTCTTCTCCAACACCACAGTTCAAAAGCATCAATTCTTTCAGTGCTCAGCTTTCTTTATAGTCCAACTCTCACATCCATAGATGACCACTGGAAAAACCGTAGCGTTGACTAGACGAACCTTTTTTGGCAAAGTAATGACTCTGCTTTTGAATATGCTGTCTACGTTGATCATAACTTTCCTTCCAAGGAGTAAGTGTCTTTTAATTTCATGCTGCAATCACCATCTGCAGTGATTTGGAGCCCAGAAAAATAAAGTCAGCCACTGATTCCACTGGTTCCCCATCTATTTGCCATGAACTGATGGTACTGGATGCCATGATGTTAGTTTTCTGAATGTTGAGCTTTAAGCCAACTTTTTCACTCTCCTCTTTCATTTTCATCAAGAGGCTCTTCTTCTACAGTTTCTGCAATAAGGATGGTTGCCTGGGTCCAGCCCCGATGGATCCAGGGTGATTCGAAGGTGGGATGGAATCAGCGTCCTAGGAAAAAACTTAATTACAGATAAATAGAGAGATTAGAAACGGATAGTTTTAGTAGGAAATATTAGTGGAGAAAAAGAAGCTGAATAACTTGGTTTATGTGGAATACTAATCACCACCTACGTAGGCCACAGGCGTCTTTCCATTCTCCCGAAGGAGAGGAGGCACTGAGGCCTCCCCGGTCCGATCTTAGAAGCCCCGGCAAAGTTAGTAGGCTTGGTGCATACCCTCATACCAGATGAGAATTTAGCCAGGAAAACGGGAGCAAAGAAAGAAACGATACAGGGGAATCAGTCCTTCCAGAAACTGATCCAATTTCTTTATTTTTCAGGTTTGTTTATATACCATTTTGTTATACATAGGGATGAATACAGAGTCATGCGGGGTCAGCAGACCTGACCCTTGTCACAATCAGGTGTTTCATATAAAATTATACAAAAGTCTAATGGGTTTTACATCATCTTCTGGCCATGAGGCCTGCTGATATTTTATGGCCCTTTCTGATACGGTCAGTTAACCAGAAAGCTTATTTTTCTAGGGTGATTTTTCCTTAAATCAGGCGCCAA